>NC_058063.1:1410000-1427500 GCF_020085105.1 Siniperca chuatsi | reverse complement strand
TATAACCAGAATTACCATTAATAGCTAGTAGGTTGAAGGATTTGGAGTTCAACATTGAAGAGATTGACAAATTATTCACGCTTGTGCAACATTAAAGAAACCAGCATAATTATACACAAACATTGTGAAGTCTAACTCTGCATACACTAAACTACAGAATAAAACAGTGTGTGTGAGTGTCCAAAATGGCGTCAAACAAAGAAATCTAATTCAAAATGGTGGCTGAGCAGCGGTCGCAAGAGTGTGGCTCTTTTAAAGGTCAAATTGGAGTGGATGTGTGAGCTGTGTAGGATAAATGGTGCCAGGTTAAAAGAGAGTTAGTTAGCATGCAAAGACTCTGTCTGTGTGAAGCATAACATTAATTGACATCAGCTTAGCTTGTGGCTACCAAAAGAACCTAGCAGTGAAAACACATCACAACAATAAAACTCAATGAACCAAATTAATACATATACATTCACAAAAGTAACACAGTCCTGTGCTTAGCCGTGTATAACTATGCTATGTTATGCCCAGTTACATGTTTGGTGGTTACGTTACCAGTCCTTAAAGGAAGAAGTTGCTTTGAAGTTGCTGTTATTATCTGGTGGTTCGCATCGCTGTCTTGGTTATTGGTGAGCATAACAGGAATCTTAAGACAAAGGTAGGCCCTTGTGTTGCGGCCGTAATACTTTGTTCAGGGACAAAACAGTTCTCGCTGACCTATTTTACTGACCTGGTGACATCATTGGTCACAGGTCAGACTGACCAAGGGTGGCTGGAATGCTGCATTCAGGATTGTGGAATGCTGAGTTCAATGACTCTCAGGATTGTGGAACAAAACAGCATGTGGTCTCCTAATAAAAGGAGAGTTCCCACAGTCCCACAAATGAATGAATTCACTGGTGGAATGCCAGTGGTCCCAACAACTTAAAATCACTGGTTTCAGCCTTTGGTTGGATTCTCCATGTCATTTGAGAATCCCTTTTCAGTGTAATAACAAACCACATTTTCCTCAAAGTCTGACTTGGCTCAGTAGTTTACAGTGCAGCTGTAGAGACGACGTGTAAACCATTATTACTGGTTGAACAGTGCAGGAGGTTAACATGATGCTAGCAGATTAAACTTGGTTTTCCATCAGTGCTGCCAAGTTTGTGCCATCAGGTGGGTTTGTTCCATTCAATTCAATTTTATTTATATACCGCCAATTCCTAAAAGAAGTTGAACTTAATGTTTGGGTAGTGGAACAGATGGGACTGATTTGCAATGTCCTCACGCAGATTTACCCACTTTACATTTGACAGTGTTCATGCAGATTTCAGGAATTAAATCGGAGAGCTCAGAGAAGAAAGATTTAGCTACCACACTTGACATCTACACACTGACAAAAACTGACAATTAACTGCATGTATTTGCTACTGGGTGGATACTGCCAACACACCTTGTAAACAGAACTCATGTCATGTCTCCTTTAGATCCATCCTTTAAATTAAATTAAATTATTCCTAAATCAAAGTGTTGACTGATTTTTAAAATACATAATTCTTCTTGCCAGTATAGGTCTTTCACATGCTGCCAGTCCACGTTACAAGTTCAACTTTATAGCTGACGTGGTGGAGAAAATCGCTCCTGCTGTTGTCCACATCGAACTCTTCCTCAGGTACTGTGTGTGTGTGTGTGTGTGTGTGTGTGTGTGTGCTAAAGTGCTGCCTATTCAGGGCTGGACATAGAACATTCGGTGACCAGTTAAATTTACTAATGTTTTTATTCCCACCCCAGGCATCCTCTCTTTGGTCGGAACATCCCTCTGTCTAGTGGATCTGGGTTTGTGATGTCAGAAAACGGACTGATTGTGACCAACGCCCATGTAGTCTCCACCACCACACCAGTGTCTGGTCAACAGCACCTCAAGGTACAGAAATACTGTTTCTCCGCAGTGATCATTTATGTTTCACTTTCAATACTCACAGCTTTCTCATCTAAATCATATGCTAATTAAACATACTTAATCTTTACTAAGTTCCTAAGTTGCATTGAAATTGGTTTGCCAATAGTAGCCTTTGGTGAAAAATTTGACTGTGAGGATAAATAATAAATAGAAATGCCACTATTAAATGTAAATTTAAAGGAATAGTTCAGGCTTTTGCCTCTTTCTTAAGAGGTACATTATTATGACCTCTTCCACTGTCACCATGTTTGTTGTTGTCAGAAATGTTTGACCGTGAGCTGCCCTCTAGTGGATGTATTGCTTAACATCCATGCCAACGTAAAGAAGGCATGAAAGTACGTGGGCAGTGATGGTTACATCGTTTGAAATGGACGTATCTATTTTCGTACATAAAAAAGCATGAATGAGGCTTTAAGCTCACCAATTAGCATGTTGTATCTCGTTTGTTCAATCTGTACACAAACAGCAGTGAAAAACGACAAGTTTTGGTTTTTAGCTGGGCTCACACTACAGGAGCTTTAAAATCCTAACCGACTATGAAATCGGGTTGCATCACGCACATCAGGACTTAACTGATATTCCTCTCTCTAATCTCAAACATGCTCACACTACAAGATTTGAATATAATGGTGTATCACATACGACAGGATATTATTAAGATTATTGTGCCAGAGAGACCAATACACCACCTCTTGTGATCTTACGTGACTTCAGACGGAGGTGGTGCAACAACTTGCTTAGCCGCTCAGAGAGGCTGAGAGGCTCTCCGGTGAGTGTGTGTGTCTGTGGGGGAGTGTTAGCCGTGGCCCTACTGTTTATCAAATTCATCAAGGGAAAGAATGCAGACCGGTAGGTGCTTCTACAGTCATTAAAAGCACAAGTCCGAAACATTGCGCCAAAATTGAAAAATACTAATTAGAGGGTTAGCAAAAAATAGAGTAAACTTTGCAGCTGGGAAAGCTACAGTGCCGACCCATAATGGCCACTAGCTAACAAATACTCAACAGTCTATAGAGTCACTCGGTAGACATTGGTTTCATAGAAGGGGGCTTTCATAGTGAAGATAGCTGCCTTCATATACTTCACCTGCCTCCAGATCAGCCAATAGCAAAATTAAATTGCAATAGCAGGGTTTCAACCTATAGAGGGCAGTCGCTGTGCATATTCAAATATTCAATACTTTCCACTGAAATGTCAAGATTTGGATGTGAATCCATCAACAACACTACTAAATACCAACATACATTGGTTTTCAGCTGACAAAAGTGGTTTGGGGGTTTAGTTACACTTTAACTGTCAGTTTTAAAGTGGTCATATTATGCTTTTTGGCTTTTTCCCTTTCCTTTATTGTAGTTTATTGTATCTTTTTTTGTGCATGTAATAGGTTTGCAAAGTGAAAAAGTCCAAAGGGAGTTACCCTCTCCCACAAAAACACTGCTCCTGAACAGCTTCAAAACAGATCAATTGTAGTCCAGCCTTTACTTCCGTAATGTATCTACATTACTATGAATCACGCGTCATAATGCACCAATTGAGCAGTTTCCACAAATACACCTAAATATGAAATTAAAATAACATTAGATACCCTTCAGGCAGTTACTGTGATGTGACAGTGCAGTTAAAATGTTACCTATGAAAGATAAATTAGTTACAAATTAATAACTTACCACTCTGAAACGTCTTGCTCCAGTCTAGGTTGTGAAGCTGGTTCGGGTTGTACGGCTGAACCGAAGCCATAGTTAACATAGTTAAGCGGCTTTATTTTGGATCACACTACCTTGCTCATCAGGACCGGACCTACTCTACTGTGCATGTGCAACTCCCAACAAAGATTGAATAGAAGTGAGATGCCTCACTTGGTAGCTAAAACGGAACGTTCAAGACACAGGGTGACGAGGTGAAGAGGTGCTGCAGCAATGTGCAGTGTGAGAAAAATATGGTGTTTTTTGAAAATTAAACCAAGTAAACCTATTCTGATACAACCCCAAAATAAAATGATGAACCTGAAAATGAGCATAATATGACCACTTTAATATATGTCAACAGTAGCTAGTATGCTAGCTAACGTTAGCCTCAAGGGCTAGAATGTTTACTGTTGCTTGGCAACACCATTAGTGTCACCATCTCCTTGTAGAATTGTCTCTCTCATTGGCTATTGTGGTCCCGCTCGTAAAGTACTAACATAATCATCCAGATTTTAAATCCTAAATCAAACATGTTTGAAATTATTGTTGCGCCCCCGATGAGTCTGCAAGCAGGTCGGAAGGCTTAAGACTGGATCGGTAAACCCCTCACATTACCAGATAATCTGGGCCGAACATCGGTACCGACCACGGTCCTAGACCAGATTTCTCCTCCAATTATCGGAAGGGGTGAATTGGGGATAAACTCCTGTAGTCTGAGCCCAGCTTTGGGAGGAGTTACATGCTGGAACTATTTCTTGAAGAACATCAGTTTATGGAGAGCCATTTCATTCAGAACCTCACCCAAACTGAACACCACCTATTCAGTTACCAGACACCCACCACCCAAACTGCACACCACCTATCCAGTTATCAGACACCTACCACCCAAACTGCACACCACCTATCCAATTACCAGACACCACCTATCCTGTCATTCTCTGGGAGAAATTTGTCTTCAGGCCTTCCTTTCAGAAAGGATTAAGATTACTGCTGTATTAATGTGTCTTTTGCATTTTACTGCTGTAGATGTTTAAGGTTGAGCTAATTTTAACTATTTTATATACTGTTTAATCAGTATATAAAGTAGATTATCAGTTTAATCTGCAGCAATCATATTCTATAAGATCATCATAGTTTGTAGCGTCTCTGTCCTGTGAGAACCATGTATATCGAAAAGTCAAGTCTTCATGAGCTCAGAAAAACAGCCCTGTTTTCAGCTTTGTGAAGACGCATTATCCAGCTAATCCAATGATTTTTTTTTTAAGCTTTTAGTTTGAGAAGTATGAGAATTTTCTCAACCCATAAAGGAACACTTCATCCTTCAGTTTATCAGAAAAATTCTAATTCAAAATCACCATACTTGGAGATACATGATTTTCACTGGAAATTATGGGTTGGTCGGGGCCCGGGTTAACAACGACCGCCACCGGTGCTGTTGACCTACAGGGTACCAGTGGGAATTGGACTACTATTGGTCAAAGACGAAGAAGGAGAGGAGGAAGGTGTGTTCGTAGGCAGAGAGAGAAGAGGAAAGCTAAGAATGTAGGACTGACTGTAGGGACTTTGAATGTTGGGACTATGACAGGGAAGGCTAGAGAGTTGATTGACATGATGCAGAGAAGGAAGGTGGACATACTGTGTGTCCAGGAGACCAGGTGGAAAGGTAGCAAGGCTAGAAGCTTAGGAGCAGGGTTCAAGTTGTTCTACCATGGGTCAGATAGGAAGAGAAACGGAGTAGGAGTTATCCTGAAAGAGGAGTTTGTGAGGAATGTTCTAGAGGTGAAAGAGTATCAGACAGGTTGATGAGTCTGAAGCTGGAAATTGAAGGGGTGATGTTCAATGTTGTGAGTGGTTATGCCCCACAGGTAGGATGTGAGTTAGAAGAGAAGGAGAAATTCTGGAGTGAGTTAGATGAAGTAATGCAGAGCATCCCCAGAGGTGAGAGAGTGGTGATTGGTGCAGATTTCAATGGGCATGTAGGTGAAGGGAACAGAGGTGATGAGAATGTGATGGGCAGGTTTGGTCTTCAGGACAGGAAGTCAGAAGGACAGATGGTGGTAGACTTTGCAAAAAGGATGGAAATGGCTGTAGTGAACACTTTCTTCCAGAAGAGGCAGGAACATAGGGTGACATATAACAGCGGAGGTAGAAGCACTCAGGTGGACTACATCTTGTGTAGACGTTGTAATCTGAAAGAGACCAGTGACTGTAAAGTAGTGGTAAGGGAGAGTGTAGCCAGACAACACAGGATGGTAGTGTGTAAAATGACTCTGGTGGTGAGGAAGATGAAGAGGACAAAGGCAGAGCAGAGGACGAAGTGGTGGAAGTTGAAAAAGGAAGAATGTCGTGTAGTTTTCAGGGAGGAGCTGAGACAGATTCTGGGTGGTCAGGAAGTGCTCCCAGATGACTGGACCACTACAGCTAATGTGATCAGGGAGACAGGTAGGAGGGTACTCGGTGTGTCATCTGGTAAGAGGAAAGTGGACAAGGAGACTTGGTGGTGGAACGAGGAAGTTCAGGAGTGTATACAGGACTGAAGAGAGTAGACAGGAGTACAGGGAGATGCAGCGTAAGGTGAAGGTAGAGGTGGCAAAGGCCAAACATATGAGGACTTGTATGCTAGGTTGGACACTAAAGAGGGAGAGGTGGATTTGTACAGGTTGGCCAGACAAAGAGATAGAGATGGGAAGGATGTGCAGCAGGTTAGGGTGATTAAAGAATGTGTTGACAGGTACCAGGAGTGTGATGGGAAGATGGAAGGAGTCATTTGAAGAGATGATGAATGAGGAAAATGAAAGGGAACGAAGAGTAGAAGAGGTGACTGGTGTGGAGCAGGAAGTAACAAAGATTAGCAAGTTTGAAGTGAGGAGGACGTTGAAGAGGATGAAGAGTGGAAAGGCAGTTGGTCCTGATGACATACCTGTGGAGGTATGGAAGTGTCTAGGAGAGGTGGCAGTAGAGTTTCTGACTAGTTTGTTCAACAAGATCTTGGAGAGTGAGAGGATGCCCGAGGAATGGAGGAGAAGTGTACTGGTGCCAATTTTTAAGAACAAGGGAGATGTGCAGAGCTGTGGCAACTACAGAGGAATAAAGCTGATGATACAATGATACAATGAAGTTGTGGGAAAGAGTAGTGGAAGCTAGGCTAAGGGCAGAGGTGAGCATTTGTGAGCAGCAATATGGTTTCATGCCTAGAAAGAGTACAACAGATGCAGTATTTGCTTTGAGGATGCTGAGAAGTACAGAGAAGGTTGCATTGTGTCTTCGTAGATTTAGAGAAAGCGTATGACAGGGTGCCGAGAGAGGAGCTGTGGTATTGTATGAGGAAGTCTGGAGTGGCAGAGAAGTATGTTAGAGTGGTGCAGGACATGTATGAGAGCTGTAAGACCGTGGTGAGGTGTGCTGTAGGTGTGACAGAGGAGTTCAAGGTGGAGGTGGGTCTGCATCAAGGATCGGCTCTGAGCCCTTTCTTGTTTGCTCTGGTGATGGACAGGCTGACAAATGAGGTTAGACAGGAATCTCCATGGACTTTGATGTTTGCGGATGACATTGTGATTTGTAGTGAGAGCAGGGAGCAGGTGGAGGAAAATCTAGAGAGATGGAGGTCTGCTCTGGAAAACAGAGGAATGAAGCTTAGCCGCAGTAAGACAGAATACATGTGTGTCAATGAGAGGGACCCAGGTGGAACGGTGAGGTTACAGGGAGCAGAGGTGAAGAAGGTGCAGGACTTTAAGTACTTAGGGTAAACGGTTCAGAGCAATGGAGACTGTGGAAAAGAGGTGAAGAGGCGAGTGCAAGCAGGTTTGAACGGGTGGAGAAAAGTGTCAGGTGTGTTGTGTGATAAAAGAGTATCAGCAAGAATGAAAGGAAAGGTGTTCAAGACGGTGGTGAGACCAGCGATGTTGTACAGCTTAGAGACAGTGGCACTGAAGAAAAGACAAGAGGCAGAGCTGGAGGTAACAGAGCTTAAGATGTTGAGGTTCTCTTTGGGAGTGACGAGGATGGACAAGATCAGGAATGAGTACATCAGAGGGACAGCTCATGTTAGATGTTTCGGAGATAAAGTCAGAGAGGCCAGATTGAGGTGGTTTGGACATGTTCAGAGGAGAGACTGTGAATATATTGGTAGAAGGATGCTGAGGTTGGAGCTGCCAGGCAGGAGGTCTAGAGGAAGACCAAAGAGGAGATTTATGGATGTAGTGAGAGAGGACATGAAGTTAATTGGTGTGAGTGAAGAGGATGCAGAGGACAGGGTTAGATGGAGGCACATGATTCGCTGTGGCGACCCCTGAAAGGGAACAGTCGAAAGGAAAAAAAAATAATTAAAAATTAAGGGTATAAAAAACTGTAACCTAAAAAGTAACCAGAGGAAACAGGATTAAACTTTTAGCTTCTCAAATACATTGTTTAGACAGTTCTGATGGAGCTCAGGCTTTATCAAGAGGACCGCCGCTTTACAATTTCAATTTACAATTTCACTGTATGAACCTGGACTGTGTGTGTGATCTTTTGGATGTGTAGAAGAACACAGAACATTAATTAACATTAGATTCTGACCAATCCTGTCGGCGTGTTGGCAGATTTAAATAATCAATGAAGTTATGCTGCTGTGCCTGATGCTTAAACGCACACAGCGTCTCTCGTAATGGGGAGACACTTCACCCTATTTCACCCATCCGCTATTAATCAGAATGTTTGTTTTTATGACCCAGCCCGCCCGATTATCACTCATATAACAGTCATATGCGATCAGCACATTCAATTCAATTAAATTTTATTTATATAGCGCCAATTCATAACAGAAGTTATCTCATTGCACTTTTCCTAAATAATAATAATAATAATAATAAAACTTTATTTATAGAGCACTTATCAAAACAAAGTACAAAGTGCTTCACAACAAGAAAAATAAAATAACACAGTGAATGACGAAATATAAAGAAATAAAACACATGAAATACAGAAAAGCAATAAAATAAACAGTAAAATAAACAGCCAGTTCACGTAAAATCAGGATATGCTTTCAGATAAAAATGTGTTTTGAGACGAGATTTAAATGAAGACACTGACTCAGACAACCTAATTTCTTCAGGCAAGTTGTTCCAGAGCCTCGGGGCCCTGATAGCAAAAGCTCTGTCCCCTTTAGTTTTCATCCTGGACTCAGGAACAGACAGGAGACCCCTGCCCGAAGATCTCAAACTACGTGAAGGTTCATAAGGGATTACAAGGTCTAAAATATAATCTGGGGCCAGGCCATGAAGAGCCTTAAAAGTAATCAACAAGATCTTAAAATCAATCCTAAAACCAACAGGGAGCCAGTGTAAAGAGGCTAAAACAGGTGTTATGTGGTCATACTTCTTGGTCCTGGTTAACAGCCTAGCAGCTGAGTTTTGTACAGTCTGCAGTCGTGTCAGAGCTTTTGATTAAGACAAGTGAACAGGCTGTTACAATAATCAAGGCGTGAGGAGATAAAAGCATGCACAACAGTTTCTGCATCACTAAGATTTAAAATAGATCGTATTTTTGCAATGTTTCTGAGGTGATAGAAACATGATTGGACAAGCTTAGTCATATGTTGCTCAAAACATAAATTGCTATCAAACAGGACACCAAGATTTCGTGCAACAGGCTTGATATGTTGTGACAGGTTACCAGTGGATGGCAGTATTTGTTTAGTGATGTGTTGGGGCCCAATAACAAGGATTTCAGTTTTATTTGAGTTGAGCTGAAGAAAATTTATCGACATCCAATTTTTATGTCAGACAGGCAGTCCTGCAGAGAACTCAGCGTACTAAGGTCAGTGGGCTTGACAGGGAGGTACAACTGTGTGTCATCCGCATAACAATGAAAAGAAATACCATGTCTGCGGATTACATCACCCAAAGGAAGCATGTATAAGGAGAACAATATTGGTCCCAGAATTGAACCTTGAGGCACACCATACTTGATATGGGAAAAGGATGACTTGAAGTTATTAATGCTAACACAGAATTTCCTATTGGACAGATAAGATGCGAACCAGTCTAGTGCAGTTCCAGATATGCCCACCCAGTGCCTCAGTCTGTCTAAAAGAATGCCATGATCAATTGTATCAAAGGCAGCACTTATGTCCAACAGCACAAGAATTGAACACATGCCTGCGTCTGCATTCATTAAAAGGTCATTAGTGACTTTGAGAAGGGCTGTCTCAGTGCTGTGGTGTTGACGAAAGCCAGATTGGAACTTTTCAAAGGTATTATTGTTTTCCACAGCAGCAAGGAGCTGCTTAGATACAAGTTTTTCAAGAGCAGGTCTAGACCGTACTCTTTATAATATTGTAAAGATCATCAAGCCTCCTCTGCTTCTGGTTGTTGTAGAATAGATTATTTTCAGTAAAAGTCAGTATCCATAAATTTGAACAGTTAAGTACAGTACTTGAGTAAAAGTACTTAGTTACCACTGGTTTAGGCAACAAAACTAAACCTTAAGTAAAACCTAACCAAATAGTTTTGTTGCGTAAACCTAACCAAGTAGTTTTGTTGCTTAAACTGCGACTGAAAACTGAAAATAATTAAATTTTTAAAAAAAATGAAAATAATAAGTCAACCAAGTCTAAAAATAATTGACCCATTCATCCACCACAAATTCATCCCAACATGGACATTTATTATATTACGTCACTTGACCTGTCGTGACCTGACAGAAAGGCCACCGGCACTATCCAGCTGGGTGGCGTGCAATGTCCAAATGGGTCGCTCTGCTGGTATGCAGTTTGTGTGGTGGGTGTCTGGTAACTGGATAGGTGGTGTGCAGTTTGGGTGGTGGGTGTCTGGTAACTGGATAGGTGGCGTACAGTTTGGGTGAGGTTTCCAGCGTTAGCTTGGGTAATGGTCGGTAAGCATGAAGGTACCAAACCTGGCATCTTCACTGTGATGACAAGACTTCAGCAGGTTGCATACAGTCACTGCACCCGACTGTATTTCAAGAAATAGTTCCAACATGTAACTCACCCTAAAACTAAAACTAATTTTTACATTTCTGTTTGTGTACAGATTAAACAAGTGACATGCAATGTGTTAATTAGTGATCTTTAGAGGTGTTGCTAGGTGTATTTTTGAACTTTGGACAGAGCCAGGCTAGCTACTTTCAGTCTTTATGGTAAGCTAGACTAACCACGCCCTGACTTCTGCTCCATGCTTAGGGTATACACATAGTATTGATCTTCTCTTCTCCCTCTCAGAAACAAAGCAAATAAGCTTATTTCCTGTAATGTTGAACTATGCCTTTAAGAATCAGATCAAGTCCAGTCAGTGTTGTCCAAAACTGACAATGCATATGATACCTGTCTGTGGGATAACTTTAACCTGAACTGATGAGACACTACTATCAGATTCTTCACAAGAATGAGACGGTGTAGTCCCTCATTTGTCCAGGAGTGTTCTATCATAGAAAAGGTTTCAGTCGTAGTCAACACTGTTTTCAGAATCAAGAATGCAAGTTTGTCATTTTTATTATTGTCCTGGGTGGAGTGTTTTAGAGTCCAAATATGTTCTCAATATCGTTTCATTGTTTTATCCACCATAGCAAGGAGAATATTTTCATGTTAAATCCTAAATAGTTGGCAATGTTTGGCACTCGAATGGACAAATGTAAAGAAGTTTAACATTGGCACCAAATTGGCTATTATAAGGTATAAGATATTGCCAATGACCTATGGCTCAAACACATCTTATTTAGGTTATTTAGAAGATACATAAGGAAATAACCCTAGCTGCGGAAAATGAATAAGTACTGGATAGACTGTACATGATATGAAGCTAACTTCATAGAAATGGATCAAACCAAATCCTATGCTATGAATTAGCTTTCATTTGAAATGTTATATTTCTTGAAATTTCATTCTTCCATTCTTCCCTGAAGGTCCAGATGCATAATGGTGATGTATATGACGCCAGCATCAGAGACATTGACAAAAAGTCAGACATTGCTACTATCAAAATCAATCCACAGGTGAGTCCACAGCTTTATGGGATTATTTCAACAAGCAGGAAATAGTTTGTATGGTTTTCCTTGTAAGAAAATGTGTAGTCATGGGGAGGACAGGCTCTCGTGGACATCTCAAACTACTTATGTGATTTTACATAACTTGATATGTGGCAGGTTTGAAGTGAAATCAATCAGTACAGTAAATTCAGGGAGTATTTTGTTCAAACTTGAAAATTAGTCCATTACAAAATGATTTATCAGTGATTTTAAAGTTTCAATTCATGGTTTGAAGTGAATTACCCCTATGCATATCTTGAAATGTGAATATCGATGTGGATGACAGTAAAAACTGATTAGAAGCTACCTGATTCATATCCCATTTGACAACTATTAGGCCTGACTGAAATAAGATCTGAATAACATTGTTTTGATTCTGCTGCCAGTTTGAGCCAGACCATTGTAGTCCTGAAGAATGAGAACGAGAGTGAGAATAAACTAGAAAACAAGCCAACAACACAGAACTTTTCAATAAAACCCTTCAGTATTTGTGGGGAAGTGGGAATATGCAGCTGAGGGAATTTTCCCTTTGTTTAAACTTGGTTTCCCCACTTTGAATGTTCTCTTATGTGGCTTTAAAGGGAAAGGATATGTTTGCACTGAGTGAAATAACCCAAACCCAAGATGTCATGTTTTTATGGCTGCATCACTCCATCACATTATATTGTTGATGTCTTGTGCATCATTTTATTGACATTTCTCTAAAAATCAGCCTAACATATAGTGGTGTGCTAAAGTGTTTGCCTCCTTCCTGATTTCTTATTTTTTTGCATGTTTGTCACACTTAAATGTTTCAGATCATCAAACTAATTTAAATATTAGTCAAAGATAACACAAGTAAACACAAAATGCAGTTTTTAAATGAAGGTTGTTATTAAAAGAAAAACAAAATCCAAACCTACATGGCTCTGTGTGAAAAAGTGATTGCCCCCTAAACCTAATAACTGGTTGGGCCACTCTTAGCAGCAACAACTGCAATCAAGCATTTGTGAGCAGCAAAGCAGCCCCAGACCATCACACTACCACCACCATATTTTACTGTTGGTATGATGTTCTTTTTCTGAAATGCGGTGTTACTTTTACGCCAGATGTAATGGGACACACACCTTCCAAAAAGTTCGACTTTTGTTTCATCAGTACACAGAGTATTTTCCCAAAAGTCTTGGGGATCATCAAGATGTTTTCTGGCAAAATGAGACGAGCCTTAATGTTCTTTTTGCTCAGCAGTGGTTTTTGTCTTGGAACTCTGCCATGCAGGCCATTTTTGCCCAGTCTCTTTCTTATAGTGGAGTCATGAACACTGACCTTAACTGAAGCAAGTGAGACCTGCAGTTCTTTGGATGTTGTTGTGGGGTCTTTTGTGACCTCTTGGATGAGTCGTCGCTGCGCTCTTGGGGTAATTTTGGTCAGCCAGCCACTCCTGGGAAGGTTCATCACTGTTCCATGTTTTCACCATTTGTGGATAATGGCTCTCACTGTGGTTCGCTGGAGTCCCAAAGCTTTAGAAATGGCTTTATAACCTTTTCCAGACTGATAGATCTCAATTTCTTTCTTTCTCATTTGTTCCTGAATTTCTTTAGATCTCGGCATGATGTCTAGCTTTTGAAGATCTTTTGGTCTACATCACTTTGTCAGGCAGGTCCTATTTAAGTGATTTCTTGATTGAGAACAGGTGTGGCAGTAATCAGGCCTGGGTGTGGCTAGAGAAATTGAACTCAGGTGTGATAAACCACAGTTAAGTTATGTTTTAACAGGGGGGGGCAATCACTTTTTCACACAGGGCCATGTAGGTTTGGATTTTGTTTTCCCTTAATAATAACAACCTTCATTCAAAAACTACATTTAGTGGTTACTTGTGTTATCTGTGACTAATATTTAATTTTGTTTGATGATCTGAAACATTTTAGAGTGACAAACGTAAAAAAATAAGAAATCAGGAAGGGGGCAAACACTTTTTCACACCACTGTATTTGGTATCTGAGGACACTTTGCGATCTCTTCTAGAAATTAAGTGGGTATGAACAAAGTTCGTGGACCTTTCCCATCACATCCAAATAGCTTTAGCCATTTATCTAGCCAGAGCAAAGAAAATATTAGCCTGTGTTTGCCAGACCATAAAATCTAGTAGAACATACCTGATGAGGAATATGGATAAAAACACAAGCTAGGTCTTTACTAGGTGACTTTTATCAATGTACAATAATGTATTCCATTTGTATTATACATGTATTATACAGGAAGAAGACCAATAACTATTTGTTTCCACCAAACATTTAATTGGACATGATCTTTGTATACTGACAGATATGGGTCAAATACATGTCCATCCCTACATTGAAAGACAATGTGAAATTACATTTTTTTAAATTTAAATAAAAGGAATAAGGGAAGTACTAGAAACACCAATGTGTCTAATCCCAGAGAACACCCAAATGAGTAAAAAAGTAACACATTCCGATGTGTTCCGATATGTTTTGGTTTTCTGTTATGGAAATGGCCCACTGTTCAGCCATTATTTGCTGTCTTGGAACACTGTTGGATCTCTACTAGAATTTAAATGAACATCAGTTGTTTGGAACAATGCTTGGCCACACAACATTAGTATACAAAAACAGAGTCACAGTCAGTGGAAGAGGTTAACTAAAAATTCAGTCGCATGACTCTTCTGTTTTTGGTTTGAGTCAGTGTCATCACTACCTAAACTTTGCTAACATTCGCCAACTGTTAGCAACCTTAATCTACTGGTCTTAACAGACCAAGAAAGGTTATAGGAGCAAAAACCCATGAGTGTGTTGAACTGAACAAGGGTATGTTTTATCAGAATCAGAATCGCTTTTTTGCCAAATGTACAATGTACACAGGAATTTGACTTGGTGATGCAGCGCAGTGAAACAAGAAAATTTAAAAGTTAGAAGATGTTAAAAGGTTAAGTTAAAAAGAAAAGTAAAATACAAAAATCATATACAAGTTAATAATAATAATAATAAAGTACACTACATTATACTACATATACTGTTTGACAATTGTATATGCATGTTAAGAATAATACATTTGCAAATTTATTATTCATAACATGCATATACAACATTTACTCCATAAATGAAGCATAGCGTTAGTTCAGGCAAAGCACTGAAGTTGTGCTTGTATAGACTGATTGGCATCAGCTGTTGGCAATATACTTCACAATGATTGGCTCATTCATAGCTATGTGGCTAGTAACATCCAATCATATTCATGGAGGTGTACAACGGCATTTGCTACTGCAGCTCCTTCTACGCTTGGACTCCAGCCTGTACCCGTGTGTGCTTCTTTTCCCGTGTTCTTGTTCTGTGTTCCCTTTGCTCCAGTGTGTGAGATTCCAGCTCCCGATCTCCAACCCCAGCCTCACAAAGGACGGTATCGGTACTCCAGTGCTCCAGTGCTCCACATCACTTCATCCACTGTTTGACTCATTGCTGTGTCGTAAATAAACTATCACTGTCTATACCTCAGTGTCTCCAGCCTGTCTGTTCGTAACAGAAGACTGGACCACCGAAGGCCGACCAGCATGAGCACCCCGGATCCGCTCCAGAGGCTGGTGGATCTCCTGATCCAACACACCACTGCTTCGCCACCAGTCTCTCCACCTGTCTCCACTTCTGCATCCTCCGCCATCACTCCACCACCTATGGAGTACGTCTGTTCTGCGACACCTCCACAGCCATTCTCTGGCTCGGCAGAGGAGTGCAACTGCTTCCTCCTTCAGTGTGCTCTGGTCCTGGAGATGCAGTCTCACCTATACCCGACCGAGCGGTCCAAAGTAGCATTTATCATCTCGCAGCTCCAGTGGCGGGCGCTACAATGGGCAGAGACAATCTGGTCCCAGAATGGACCAGTGATCCAATCCTTGTCTAGCTTCCTGTCCCACCTCAAGGAGGTGTTCGGAAGACCAGCGGGTGACTCCTCCACAGGGGAACGCCTCTACCACCTCAGGCAGGGTTCCCGCTCTGTGAAAGACTACGCCTCGGAATTCCGAACCCTCGCCGCGGCTAGTGGGTGGAACGAGCAATCCCTGATCACCACCTTCTGTCAGGGATTGGATCCCCGGGTGAGACTGCATCTCGCCGCATACGAGGACAACATCGACCTCTGCCGGTCGGTTTCTGGTAAAGCAGAGACTCAGATGCAGAGAAAAGCACGGACACAGATTAAAGTTCAAAAAGGCAGTTTTTACTGAAGGTCATATACTGGAAATCAGTCCAAGGCAGGCAAACAAATCAGACAGGGAGCAGGCAAAATCCAAAAACCGAAGATACAAACTCTAGAATGCTGGAGGGCAATGAAAACATGAGGTAGATGTCCAAGTGTCAGTCTGACCATTAGACTGAGGTTGAAAGCCAGAAGAGAGGCTTGCCATGGCTCCGATTAGCCTGCAGAACTCCTTCAAAAACTGAGAGGTGAACTGGGGACCCCAGTGAGACACCACATCCTGGGGAAGACCATGTAAACGAAACACATCGGTGAGCATAACCTCCGCCGTCTCCTTGACAGAAGGGAGTTTGGGCAGAGGGACAAAGTGAGCCATCTTAGAAAAGCGGTCAATAATTGTGAGTATCACAGTGTTACCTTCTGATTAGGGCAGCGCAGTGACAAAGTCCAGTGAGATATAGATAGACCAAGGTTGCCGTGGTACTGGTAGGCGATGAAGTAATCCAGTCAGGTGCTGGCGGAAGGTCTTATTCTGGGCACAAACTTGACAGGCAGCAATAGATTCCCTAGCGTCCTCTTCCAGGGTGGCCACCAGAAGCGCTGTCTGAGGAGGCTGACCATTTGTTGCACCCCCATATGACAGCTCAATTTGGAGGTGTGCGTCCATAGCAGGACCCCAGAGCTCAGGTTTGCCGGGAGGAACAGGCGGTTGGGGGGTACCCAATCGGAATTTGTGTCCTTTCTATGGCTCGTCTGACCTCGCTCTCAATGCCCCATGTGACAACTCCGACCACACAGGAGGGAGGCAGGATGGTGGAGGGTCCCTTGGAGATGTCCTCAGGTTCGAACTGACGGGAGACCACTGGAACTTGGTGCCTGGGGAGGGAAGAACATATAATTGACATAATTGGTTCTCCAGCAAACGCTGAAGAACCTTCCGGACGTGCTGCTCATGTTCCTTCTCATCCTTGGAATAAGATGGTGTGCTGTGAGACATGGTTAAGTATGTCTCACAACACATCATTGACCAGAGCCTGAAACATAGCTGAAGCGTAATATTCCAAATATTCATAATGGCCACTGGGTGTGTTAAAGGCTGTCTACCACTCATCCCCTTCTCTGATCCTGACCAGGTGATAAGCATTTCTGCGGTCAAGTTTGGTGAAAATGGAGGCTTGGGAGCCCTTAGGGGCAGCAGACAAGAGACAGGATGAGTGACATCTAGCATTCCATCCCAGAACAGCCCCTGTGCACCAGTCTATGTTAGGGTTATGTTTCTTTAACCAGGGGAAACCCAAAATAAGTGGCAGTTGCGGTGAGTCAATAACGTGCTAAGACGAGATTTTCAGAGTGATTATCTGACATGAAGAGGCTGAGAGGTGGAGTGTGGTGAGTCACTCAACAGAGTAGGCAGCCATCCAATGCGTTGGCCAACTGTTTGGCCAAACCCCCGGTCGATAAAGTTCTTATCCGCACCAGAGTCCACAAAGATAGCCAGTTCCAGAGAAACTGCAGGAGAAGACAAATGGGCTTGCGTCAGAGGTTTGGTAGGCGGTATGAAGGAAGAAGAGGTTTGGCTCACCAGTAGCCCTTCCATTTACTGATGAGCCCTGTCTTTCAATGGACACCTAAGGGGCAGATAACACATGGAGGTATATAAGGGGTTTGCTGAGGGAGG
>NC_058063.1:1365000-1402500 GCF_020085105.1 Siniperca chuatsi | reverse complement strand
ATATTAATTTATTTATTTATTGTACATCAAAAAAAAAAAAAAAAAAACTTACCTGCAAATTTCAACATTGGTCAGATTAAATGCTAAATGGTGTGCTCCTCATTCTTCAACACCACTGCTAACAAAACACTATCTGTCCCTAGCTTGTAAGCTAAAGTTACCATTGTATGTTTGTTTACATTGTCTCTCCCTGCCCCTGGTGGCTCAGCTGTCAAACTCATACACAGAGCCAAGCCTGCAAGAGAAACTATGGTGGCAGCGAAACTCACAGAAAACACAAAAGGCCCTATATAGAGCCAATGTTTGGTTTGTCCGTTCTAAGCTACTGTAGAAACATGGCAGTGCAACATGGTGGCATCCATTGAAGGGGACCCGCTCCCTCTGTAGATATAAAGGGCTTATTCTTAGGTAAAGAAAACACAACGATTCTTATTTTCAGGTGATTATACACTAATGAAAACACTTGTGAATATTATCGCCACATTCTGCAAATAGAGCCCCCTAAATCTTACACACTGAATCTTTAACATACACCACCTTTCTCTGTGTTCTCCTGATTTGAGTCCTTCCACAGTCTAAAGCATGTTAGGAGAATTGGACACGATATGAGAGTGTAAATGATTATGCTTCCTTGCTTGTAAATGGTTCCCCAAATATCCTATATCCTACTTTAGCATTATGTTACCTTTTGTCTATTCCTCCTCCCAGATGGAGCTGCCTGTATTGTTTCTGGGCCACAGTGCAGACCTGAGGCCCGGAGAGTTTGTGGTTGCAATCGGTAGCCCCTTCGCCCTCCAGAACACCGTCACCACCGGCATTGTCAGTACTGCTCAGAGAGATGGCAAAGAGTTGGGCCTCAGGGACTCCGACATGGACTACATCCAGACGGACGCTATTATCAACGTGAGATTATAGCAAGGCAGAAAACGTGCTCGGAGTTAAAATTATTGTTAAGCAGTGGAGTAAATATTCTTTTCTACACAGTGAGAGTCAGTCTAGATTATTACTCTATTTCAGTTTGTTAGATTGTAAAAATGTCATATTGAAAGGTGTACCACAGTACTGTTTTTTGTGTTGTCCTTCACAGTACGGGAATTCAGGAGGACCTCTTGTCAATTTGGTAAGTTTTTGGTTTCCTACCTCAAAGCTTTCATGACTGCTGTAAAATACCTTTTTCTGCTTGGGTCTGGTTGTTAAACCACTGCATTTGTCTAAGCGCTAGTTTTTCTCCGGCAGCAACATAGCACAACCCTTATTTCTTGATGACGGCAACCTAAGAAACTTTTTGTGTACTGTGTTGTAATTTGCCTTAAGAAAATCATCCTAACAATCTCAAAATGTCTTTTATATAAATAGTCATTTTTGACATTGCCGTACTATGTCTCTGTATTTGAGGACGGGGAGGTGATCGGCATCAACACCCTCAAGGTTGCAGCAGGAATCTCATTTGCTATTCCCTCTGACAGGATCACGCGCTTCCTCAATGATTCACTCGACAAGCACAGCAAAGGTGAGTCTGGCAGTGACATCGCCGGGCTAGGATTAAACATCTGTGAGTGTCCTGCTGAATATAAACTAACTGTAGTCTCTTTCAGATGTGAGGTCAATAAAGAAGCGTTTCATTGGAATCAAGATGCTGACCATCACACCAGTGTAAGTCTGAATATTGTGATAATTATTGTGTTGATGGGAATTATGGCAAATAGCTATCTTATGTTGTTAATTTGATACTAATCCAATTTCAATATTGTCCACATTCTCAACTCCTGTCCTTTTTCAAAGCATATTACATAGTACAACCACATGTATCCATCTCAGAAAAGGTTACAACACAGTAAGAGCTGCAACACCCAAATCAAAAGCTCTTGAAAGTAGCAAAAGTGTCCCACAAGGATCTATTTTGGGTCCTCTTCTATTCACATCATACTATATAGAGATACCCTTAATAATATCCCACCCTCTTAGCATTGTAATGTACATTCATGCAGACCATTTTGTATTGCTTGTTGTTTTAAAAAGGAGTAGTGTGTAGGACTTAGTGCTATCTAACAGTGAAATTGCAGTTTGCAACTATTCGAATACTGCTTGCTTCACCCTCCCCTGCCAAGCGTGTAGGAGAAACTACGGTGGCCCATGAAAATCGCGAAAGGCCTTATCTAGAGCCAATGTTTGGTTTGTCCGTTCTGGGCTGCTGTAGAAACATGGCAGTGCAACATGTACTACAACATGCTGTTATTGGACCACCCAATTTTCGTAACTAGAAAGCATGTTTCTTCCTATAGATATTTAGGATTTGTTCTAGATGACTCTCTTTAGCAAAGTGTGCAGGGCGACATGGTCAGGAGGTAGAGCGGTTGTCTAGCAATCTGTTTGATTCCTGGCTCCTCCAGAGAGAGTGCCAAAGTGTCCTAGAGCAAGAAACTGAACCCCTAACCGCTCCTGGCACCTTGCATTGCAGTCTCTGCCATCAGTGTATGAATGTGTGTGTGAATGGGTGAATGTTGGCTTGTGTTGTAAAGCGCTTTGAGTGGTCGGTAGACTAGAAAAAAACACTATATAAATGCAGTCCATTTACCATTTGTGAAAAAGCTGAAGAAGAAATTAGATTTTTATTTTCGCTTAATAGAAGCTTGTTTCAGCCACTTTTATTGCTTTGCTTGATATTTGACCATCAGCCAATTTGCTCGTGATGGGCTATATCCAAAGAGGGAGGGTAAACTCCTTCCCGTAATATGGAACTCACACTGAAGTACTGCAAATCAACAGATGACTGATGTCCTTGGAAAGTAGTAACTGACTTAATTTTTCTCTTATGCCTGGTCATTCCACATGTGCTATACTTTTAGAATCATCTCCAAATTTTAGTTCTCTTTACCTCTTTACATGTAGACAAGATAAAAGAGGAGGTGGAGTTGCCGGTATCTTCTCTAATAACTTCATTTGATCCACGTGTCACTTTGGAGACATTCGATTTGGTTATCACAAGGGGCATCGAAATAGATATCTGATATCACTGATGTTCTTGTTTCTGATCATTTGTGTGTGTGTGTGTTTTTTTAATGCTACTATATCTGAATCAAAACAGTGTAATGAATCTGGTGTTGTAAAGCAAATCCTTGATAACAATGCAAGTATTCATAATATCTAAAAACGTAGTCCGTTTTTAGAAATTATGAATACTTTTCCTCCATCAAATGCTAGCTCAGTTGATGATCTAGTGCATGATTTTAATAATAAGTTGTTCTTTTGAAACTGCAGCTCCAAGAATTAAAAAACAAGTAGCCCACAAATTACCTTCGAAAACTGCTGTTATTTACAAGCTAAAAAGAAAGTTTTGCAAGGCAGAGAGACAGTGGAGAAAAAGTAAACTAAATATCCACTTTGATATCTTAAAGTTTCACATGAGAATTTACAATAATGCTGTCAGAAAAGAAAGACAAGCCCATTTCACAAAGATCATTACTGATAAACACAACCCAAAAGTCCTCTTCTCCACAATCACTCTTTTGAACCCATGTCTGGCCTTCAGTTTAAATGATGAAGCCTCAATTCTCAAATGACAGGAATATGCTTTTAGACCATTAGTCTACACCATTAGATCCAGTATTGCAAATGCAGATTCATCAAGTCTCTGATCTGCCGGTGGGTGAGCCTCCATCTACTATGACATCCTTTAGTTTGACAACAGATGATGAAATTTGTGTCACCATCAACAAAATTAAGTCAACCACATGTGCACTAGAATTTCAACAGACTCAGCAGTCCTCTTTTTGTTAGATTTCACCCCTGCACTTGATACGATCGATCATGGCATTTTAACCAACCAAATTGAGACACGGGTGGGTCTCAGGCACAGTGCTTGACTAGTTTCGCTCATACCCGTCTGAAAGAAAATTCTTTGTTAGTTTAGATGACTTTGTGTCACACACACCTGACATTGAATGCAGCATTCCTCAGGGAAACATTCTGGGTCCTATTCTCTTTTCTTTATACATGATCACATTACCCCAATGCTCGCATCACTGCACTGGCTACCTGAATCTTTTAGAATTGATTTTAAAGTCCTTTAACTTATCTACAAAGCCTTACATAATTTAACACCGGTCACGTTTCAGGCAGGGAACATACAAGGGGTCGGATCCAAACACAGGTACAGAGTCAGAGCTGGTATAGTTATGATTTATTGGGGAACAAAGGCTTACTGAATGGTGAAGCAGGCAGAGGTCAAAACCAGGAACGCAGTCCAACACAGGCAAACAAATCCGATGGGGAGCAGGCAAAGTCCAAAATCCATGAAATGAGTAAAAATCCAAAAACACGTGAAACACTCGAGACCTGGCTAGGACGCTTGACAGCAACTGACGAAAACAATCTGACAAAGAGACAAGGGAAGCACACAGACTAAATACACTCAGGTAAAGGGAGATAACGAGACACAGGTGAAACTAATCAGGGTGGAGCAAACGATCAAAACTGGCGTGAAAAGCTATCAAAGACAGGAAGTAAAACTACCAGACACATGCGGGGAAAAGAGTATTTCTAAATAAAACAGGAAATAGCTGAACACAAACCCAAAACCATGACAGCATCCTCATACATCAGCGACTACCTCTCATTTTATGTATGAACAAGAACTCTCAGATCTTCCACTGCCTTTCTTTTAGAAGTTCGTAAAGTGTCCCACACGACATCTGGTGAGGCTGCTTTCTGTTTTTATGGCCCAACAGCAAACTCTCTTGGTATTTTTAAAAATAAATGAAATAACTATGTTTTTAACTTGGCTTTTAATTTGGGTTGATGTTTCTAGCATGATTTATCAAACTGTTTGTTTGCTTTGTTTTTGTTTTTTGTTTTTTTGTTTTTCTATTGCCTTTGCTATTTGTTATTGATATGTCTTGTGAAGCACTTTGGGCTGCATCTTGCAACATGCTATATAAAGTTATTATTATTACATGCTCTTGATTCTGTATATTGTAAACTATCTTAAACCCTCTGCATTTAGCCATTATCTTAAATTGCAAAATTTAAACCATTGCTGTAGAAACTGGTTGCTCACTTTTCTGGCTGCTTACATTTTGGGATATTTTAGAATATTGATGTGTTTTACATCCTGATTGTTTTAAACTAGTCATATTTATTTTTATGGTTTTAGACAGGACAGGACAGCTCTTGGGTTGTTTTAAGTTGCTGTTTAGGTTGCTCTTTGGATGAAATATTTTATATGAATGTATTAGAAATTGTATTAAATTAGGCATTCTTGGTTACATAAAGGTTAAATACAAAATATAGAGTATGTATTAGTATTTAGACACCTCTTGGTTCCTGTATTAAAATAGTTAAATCTCACAAATGCTGGGGATGGTTGGTTACATAATGTACTTTCTTTGAGAAAGTGTGTATTTGTTTGTCCCAGGTTAATTGAAGAACTAAAACAGCAGAACCCAGACTTCCCTGATGTTACAAGTGGGATTTATGTTCATGAGGTTGTTCCTCACTCACCTGCACAGAAGTAGGTTTCATTTATTCATTCATTCTTCAAACAAAAGCACTGTACAGTGTGTTACCCATTTCTGAAGTAAAATTAATGCTTTACCTATAACAGTCTCTTTTCATCCCTCTCTTTGTCTCCAGAGGTGGTATCAAAGATGGTGACATTATTGTGAAACTGAATGGCAGACCTCTGATGACCACGGCCGACCTGCAGGGGGCTCTGCAGGAGGAGATATCCCTGCTGCTAGAGGTCAGGAGGGACAACGATGACCTGCTCTTTAACATCGAACCTGATGTTATTATGCAGTAGACAGGAAGCTCAGCTTTCATGCAGAGTTAGATCAACATCTAAGCCCCTATTTGTGTGAAACAACTAGTCAGATGATGCACCAGTGCAGTGGAATTTTTGTCTAGCGCACATATCTTCTGATACTTTGGCAACTGGCTGTTAACTATACCGAAGTATAAGCAGCCCATGGACAACATGGTGCAATGCAGTTTTGTTATCAAGGATTTACAGATGTGCCATCTGCTCAGACCAGGTCAGCATTGGAACAGATGAACACAAGTTCACCTTACAGAACTGCATAAACCCAAACCCCTTTAATGTATATTAAATACATTATACATTTTTCAACTCATGGACACATTTACTGATCTTAATATGAGGCGATAATGGTTGTTAGGCAGAAACCTATTATGCACATCACATACATTGAGATAAAAGCAAAGCTGATGAATATACAGTTGAATTGATACATTTGCTATTGCATATTTTAAAAACAATTTGCTCTTAAGCATTTTTATTTCAAACAAAGTTTTTTCTGACTTGATTCTACAAGTCCGCAAAACTCCCTTGACCCTTCCAGTACCCATGCAAGGATAAAGAGCTGGTCCACTGTTCCACTACCAGGACAGAATCTGCTATGCTTCTCCTTAGAACTGCTTTTTTGAGCCTGGGTCCAGCACACCAAGGCCCCTGCCATCGCCTGCCACCATTTGGCAATTCAAACTGGGACGTTGTGGTTAATGGTCGACCCCTCAGCCATGCCGGCGCTCCACACTTGATCCTCATGTCCTGCCTTACAAGTGCTGGCTCCACAAGGTGATGGCCCCACGTCACTCCTTTGGGCTGAGCCTGACTAGGCCCCAAGGGCATGGGCCCAGCCACCAGGCACTCACCGGTAACCTTCTCTCCCAGGCCTGCCCGCAGCAGTGGTCCCTAGTCTCTTTAATCCAAGTGAGGTAGCTTGTTTCCCAAGTTGTCACTCCATAGGGGTTTCTGGTGAGGAGGGAGCTGAGCCTGAACAAGAAGAGCTCTTGATTTGCGGGTCAATCTACATTCAAATTCATTGGTTGATGACTGAAAAAATAAGATTGTGGATACAAGCATTCAAAATGAGTTTCCTTTGCAGTTTCCTTTGCAGGGTGTGTGGTCTCACCCTTAGGGACAGGATTAGAAACTCAAACAACCAGAAGGAGCTCAGAGTAGAACCGCTGCTTCTTCACGTTGAAAGGAGTCAATTGAGGTGGTTCAGGAATCTGATTAGGGATGCCTCCCTTTAGAGGTGTTCTGGCCATGTCCAACTGGGACGAGACACAGGGGCAGACCAAGAACACTGCTGGGATTATATATCCTATCTGACCTGGGAACACCTTTGGCTTCCCCAGGAGGATGTGGCTGGGGAGAAGGAAGTATGGGCCAACTCGAATGCTCAAGAATTGAGAGAATTGTGATTGATGAAGAGATTAATGATAAAGAGGTTAATGAGATCAAGTCTGTGTTAATCAAATCGTGTCATTATCAAATAATGAAATGATATAAAATGTAGTGCAATTTTATAAATTCAGTCACCTTCATCAACTCTGCTTTTATCACTTACTGTTTGAGTTCCTTCATATAGATGATTCTTAACAGTATCAGTCATAAAAAAAAATGCTCGTAGGCTGTATGAAGGCCTTCCCTTTGGGATGATTAAATCTCTTCAGTCAACTTAAGACAGAAGTACGTGTGTGTGTGTGTGTGTGTTCCATCTACAGCCTCTGATTTAAAAGATGTGCACAGAAAGGTGTGATTTAACACAAAGAGGTAAATGTCTAGCAGGTTGAATTCTTAATGGGCCGATTGTAAAATATGGCAATAATTTGAGGGCAATTTCCAAATTTGATGCTTTGTGTCAAATTTTATTCATAAGCATCACAATGAACTTCTGGTGTATGTTTGAGTTGCCATGATTCCTTAATGCTGTAAGCTGTCCTTCGATAACCAAATATGAACCACATGTGTTGATTAAGTTTAAATGATGTGCTCTGCTGGAATGAAAAGCACAAAATGTGAGTAGATTTTTTTACTTTTTAACGTTACATTTTTTACGCTGCTCTGGTTCATAACTGTGCTTTTAGTATGAATAGACTCATGTTATCACATCGACAAAACTAAATGTGTACATATAAGTTGCCAACAAAGCAATACTCTACATCAGCCTTTAGAAGCAACTTTTTCCATCAAATAAAGTTTTCACAAACTTCTAACTTTGTTTTATTACATCTGTAATGTTTTGACGGTGTGTAAATCCAAATTATTCATAATTTTGTCCACATTTCCTCACCTTTAAATCTAGGTCATAGGCAATGACTCATGGGACGTTTTTGCAGGAAACATTTATGAGCTATTTAGCCCAGTAGTACAATACCTGACTGTGTAGAAACAAGATTGAGCTCTCAATGGCCAGTCATAAACATTCCTGAATGGAAACAAGTCTCCCATGCTGGAATGTTGAGGAAAAAAACACAAAGGAAACTCTTTTTCGGGTTCAGTGATAAAGTCACTGCAGACAGATGGTGATCGCTTTGAGCCATAATCACTCTTTCCTTCCCAGCTCTTGACAGGTCACGAGTTTATTTTTAAGACAGTGGGTAGTCTTGCTCAGGGCTATAGCCAACATTGTGTTTCATTGTGGCTACTTAGTGTACTAACCTACAGATAGAACTTTTAGCAGCTCTCAGGTGGTGTCCTTACATATATTTAAATGCTCAAAGTGGGTGATTGAAACCAGACTGGTTACCTCTAATACTGATGATCTACTGTTGTTAAAAATCTGTATACGTTTTTTGGGGGCATGAAGTTATGTAATTTTTCAGGTTAATTCTTTATTGTGGCCTGGTACTGGTCTGCAGTCCCGGTCTTGGGAATGCCAGTGCACCAAAATAAACCATTTTAACATAGTATATATAGAGCACTCCTGAAGCGTGTCCTGCAGAGGGCCATGCAGCTGGGAGAAATTCACAATATGATTTATTATAGTGGAGTAACACTGACCTATATTCTGGACAGACTTGTGTTGTGGAAACTCGCAGATTTTACAGTAAAAGACAAAATGTACAATTTATAAAATCAGGAAAATAGCAGAAATGAAACACAAAAAAACATATTTTCTCTATCATTCTTTTTTGACATAAGAATGCAGTCTTCTGCTGGATCATCTCAGCCAACATTTAAAATTCACACAGTGGGCTGTTGGCCCACAAACCTCACACAGAGTTTTCCATAGCAAGACAAGGCAGTTGTGAGTGTTTTTGTGTGTTGGTAGTCAACACATTATAGATATTTCATATCCCTTGCAAGGAGTTAAGGCACTTAGCATTAAGCCAAAACAAATATAATAGCTTTCAAGAGTCACAACGATCTCAACTATGGCAGAGGTCACTAAGGTTGCGGAAAACCTCCAGGGCTAAATTAAATGCTAAGGGTTCTGGGTATTGTTGGGGTGTCTTGGTTTACATCAATAGACTGTATAAAAGAAGTGGACATAGCCATCGTGACGTCACCCATTGGTTTGTGGACTATTGTTTTGAAGCCTCGAGTTTGGCATTTTGGCCGTCACCATCTTTTTTGTTTTTTTGGAGCCAGAAGTGACCATATTTGGACGAGAGGGTGGAGATGGGGAGGAGTGAGGGAAATGCTAAGTTATCAGCTAACGCTAGTGCTAGCTAGCTTGGTTAGCAAGGTGCATCCGTAATTCAATTCAGTTAATTCAATTCTGTGATATTAACTGGGATGCTAATTTTGGCTAGCGAACAACAGGCAAAATGTACTTGTAAAACAAAGTGTACTTACCGAAAAAAATTGACAGCCGACTCCTTAGAGTATCTTTTAGTACAACCGAACGCTGAACAAGACATTTTTAGGTGACCAAAATGTTATAATTAACTGTCATGAACTGAATAAACACTGCGAAAGGGTCTGAGTTCTTAGACAAAAACACTGACACCACCCAAAAACAAGTTCACAACTATTTAAATGTACACAGTGCCATGGATACGTATTGCTATGCCTCTATCCTGATTGACAGGTCGCTGTGGTAGCAACTTGTCGATCACAAGGTAGCCACGCCCTAAAGAATACCCTACTTTATTGTCTATTTTACTCTAAATGGGACCATAATTTACAAAATAAACATCTTGCTGTATTGAACAAGCCTAGTAAAACTAGTAATTGAGACCATATACTCATTACCTCAGTAAACACGTTCCTAATAAATCAAGTGAGAAGTAGGGTAATTTTCTCATAGACTTCTATACAATCTGACTTTTTTTGCAACCAGTATCCATTAGAAAGAATGCAGGTTTAAGGCACTTCCACATTGGCTTCAGTTTTCAGACCTGGAGACTATGTCCACTTCTTATACAGTCTGAAGTGGTTGGTAGGCTTGCCCCTTAAGGTTTAGGAGCAAGTTGCTGCCCCACGTAAAGGAGTTCAAACGCACTGATGCAGTTTCTATACCAGTGGTGAAGAAGGAATTGAGTCTGAAGGGGAAGCTCTTCACAAGTTGCCACTGTTTCTTCACACTGACAGGAACCAGTTCAGGTGGTTCAGGCATCAGATCAGGATGCCTCCTAGACACTTCCCTATGGAGGTATTCCACGCATTTAACTACGAGTAGACCTAGTCAAAGAAAACACTGGAGGTATTGTTTATCCCATATGGCCAGGGAATGTCTTGGAGTCACTATACTGCTTAAGCACTGACAAAGGAAAAATTAAGGGAAGCATTTTAGAGACATAGATAATCTTTGAAGATACCAATATTTTGACTGTATTTATTTTTCCACACAGATAAATTCAACATTTTCAAAGTTAGTCTTAATATTTCAGAACACCAGATTTATATTAATTTCCTGAAAGTCTGTAGTCAATCTTATACCCAGATATTTCATCCCCAATGGTAGCCAGCACTCCCTAAAATTCTCAAAGCATCTCTGATTGACACTGCCAGTGGTTCCACAAACAGAGTAAAGCGCAACAGGGACAGAGGATCACCTTGCCTAGTCCCACGTCCCAGAATAAGGAAGGGGCATATAATGCCATTCATAGGAACTGCTGCCCGTGGTGCTGAATATAGTACCTTAACCCATTTAATGTCTGCAGTGTATACATCAGATATCCCCACTTCACCCTATCAAATGCTTTCATGGCATCAAGCGAGAAAGCAGCAACTGAAACCTCTTCTTTACGATTTAACCACATAAGATGGCGTAGGTGTCTAAGGTTGTCAGCTGATGATCTACCTTTAATAAAACCTGGTCATCATTAATAACTTGTGGTAGGACTTTCTCCATTGCTAATACCTTCAATATCTTGCAATCTACGTTTTCCAGACTAATTGGTCGAAAGCTACTTGGCTCATAGGATTCTTATCTTTTTTCAGCAGTACAGTGATTATTGCATCATTGATTGATGGCGGCAGTTGTCCCTCTGCCAGTGCTTCTATATAAACCTCAGTCAGAATACGTGCATCTATGTCAATATTCTTCCTATAATATTCGGCTGGAAAGCCATCTAAACCTACCGGAATTCATTGATAATATTCTTTGCCCTCCATATGTGTCTCCTGAATCAGGGCTTCTGTATATCTGCTTTGTTGGATTTTAGATAACTCAACCACTTCTTTCTTTTTATAAGATAATAGGATCCGTTAATATTCCACATAATGATCTTTATATATTTAGCCATTAGAATACATAATATTTAGCCTCTAGTCTTGAGTGTGCCCACATGAGATCTCACACCCCTTTGATCCATCACCTGTGCTGTGCATATCACATAGAACATTGTCATGAACAATAGGAACACTAAAAATAAACCCCCTATCCCTCCACCCCATTTCCTCAACCCCCCTAATCTTAGATACCTGTCACTCCCCTGCCATAAATGTTACTCAAACGTAACTAGGACAGAGTCCTCATTTTATCGCCAACCAGTTTATTACCCAGCTCATGAACACTGTTTTTGTAGGGGGAAAAAGAAAGGAAATAACTGTACATGTATCTGAATGCCTACATAAATACTCAGGCTACAGGCCATACTCACGACCTCTGATATCGCAACTGCCTTGGTCATGTCTGGACTGTCCTGCACGCTCCTGTGCGCACACACATACCTCAACAGTGACTTGTCATCCTTGCCTCCTATCCTAGCTTTGACCGGCACCAGCCCCCCGTTTCAGACAGCAGCTCCATTGCCTTTCGAGGATCCACAAAGCTAACCTTCTCTCCCTTCCATGTAAAGCGAAGCACAGCCGGGTATGCCAACGTGAAGCGAACATCTAAATCATGCAACTTCTTTCTGACCTCGGTGAACTGCCTCCTCTTCTCTGCAACACCCTTCAACATGTCGGGGTACAGGGAAAGTTTAGAGTCGTCCCATTGGATCCCTCCGCTTTCACGAGCCTTCATCCTCACTGCAGCTAAATGCACATCCAATTCATCCAATTTGGCTGACTAGCTACTTACTATCTCATGACCTAGAGTCTGCAGTGGCCAGCCACCACTGAGCTGAACTGACAAAGCTGCACCCCGGTTCAGTTAAGCACCATCCACACACTTATGGACATCGAGGGGACTATAATGAGTATAAATGTAATGTTATGATATGGTTACTCCTGCCTTAGTGGCAAACATACATCAGCGTTTGTCATTGTTGATTCATATGGAAAAACAAGACTAAGTGGCTAGTGGCTCTTTGAGGCTGTACTAAGGCACAGCAATGCTAACATCGACATGCTAACATGCTCACAATGACAATGTGTAATCATCCTCTCGTCTAGGCTACTCATCATGATGTTCTCTGTCTGACATTTTCTTGTGAAAGCGTCACTACTTTCCAGAGTTCTTTGCTAGTTACTTTTTGTTTACTAACTAGTATTCGGATCTTCCAGCCCTGGTCAACCAATGCTGATGTGCACATCTGAGTTTGACGTAGAAGAAAGGCATGTTTATGTGCTGTCGTGTAGCTAAAGTAGTGTAGTCATAGTCATGTAGTCTTCCAGTCTGTAGTCAGCAATTTTTGTAGACCATTCCATACAACTGTCAAATTTAAGAAAAGTTTTTACAACATTCATGTCTGATATTTGTATTCCCTGTTGAGCTTCCAAACATCATAGCTTATGAATGCAATGCTATGTGGCAGCTGAATAGTGAAGCTCTGTTGTCAGACCGTCACTTCAGCATATGAATGAACCACAAAAAATGACTTTTTTGTCATCGACTTACATTGTGAAAGAAGTGGCTGTAAAACAGTGGACACATTTTTTTGAGCATCACAACTCCCGCGGAATTACTCGTTTCACTATCAGAATTTTATCCTTTCGGTCCGATAACATTTGAAAAGGCTAGAAGAGCTGCACAATTAAATAATTTTATCCCCATTCAAGTTAGCGGAGGTCTAAACCTAAGTTAGCCCGGTGTCTAGTGTGCTTGATCTACGGGCCGCACAATGTGAAAGATCCGGGTAATTTAATGGCTTTCATAGAAATGAACTGGGCCCGCCTCCAACGCTGTATCCAGTTCTCTTTATACATCCTTGCTCTACCCAGGTAATTCAAAAAATGCCACAGCTGTGCAGTCCTGAGGTGTTTTTGCAGCCGGGAAAGCAAGACAAAGCTGAACTACCTACAACTACTAAAATTGGTAAAAATCTAACAACTGTCTAAAATCGCTAACCTATAAAATACTATACACACACAACTATAAAATTTACACTAAAATAATCTATGCTAACAGTACAATCTAACTCTGCAATCACTATACTCAATCCATGCAATTCGCTCAATCCACTCTTCACTAATACTCCTATCCACAGTCTGCAAAGTCGGGAGATGGTTTTACGGGGCAGGGAGGTTAGTTGGTGACAAAAGCTGCCACCAGATCAGCCGATAGCAAAATTCAATTGCAATAGCTTAGGTTTCAACCAGTAGAGGGCAGTCGCTATACATATTTATAACACAATATGTAGAATTCAAATATTTTGCTCTAAAATGTCAAGATTTGGACCTGAATCCATCAACAACACTACTAATACCCATATCCATCTCTTTAAACAAAAACCAGTGCAGACGTGTTTCATTATAATACATTAGCTTTGTTGAGCAGGTTTCAAGTCTTGCCGAGTTGATTTTGATTGCATACTAAAATTAACTAGAACCAATGGGCCCCTGGAAAGAAGAAAAAAATGACAGCACCACTTTCATGAATTGGGAAATAGTTGTCAGTAATGTAAATTGTAAGCACATAGGATTTACTGGGCTGAAACTAGTGGTATGGTCCTTTCAACCGAGTCTTTCTGGATTCACTGGAGTACAACAAATAATGTACACAGATCATCACACACAGATCGTCTTAAAATAACCTTTTACAAAATGAGTTGTATTAGTAAATTTATTTAATTTGTATGTGTATATCAAGACGCTGTATTACAAGGACTGTGATAATTCTTTACAGGGTTATATGGTACTATATATCACGTATAACACAATTTTCAGATTTATTAAAATATTACATCCCATATAATACATCAGTCAACTATGAAATACAATAAATCTAAAAATCACACGTCTATTCAGTTTTGAGGTTTCTTATATGTTGTGAGATATTTATATGGTCTCAAATAAGAGTCAATAAAATTTTTGAATGTGGAATGATAGATGAAAAAAATTGAAAATGTCTAAAAAAAAGTATGCACAAATTGTATCATGGGTGTTATATTTCAGAGAATCTGACAAAGAAATGCTTTTGTGAACATTGGAATACAGATTTAAAGCAGGAATCTGTGTCTGAAACTCAAAGTTCTCAAAGTTCCCACACTGTAACACTGAAGTTACACATAAGCACACAATATATTTATATTACAAGTACAATTTTTTGGCTCTGCATTTACAGCCGAAAGCATGTGTGGCATGTGTTTCTCACTTTTTTTTTCTACAACCACAAATCTTTATTACACCTTCATAAACTAGAACTGATAGGATACATATAAGTGATATACAACCACAGGCTTTGAAATTATTTCTAATCATTTCACAAGCTCAAAATATTATTGACCCTTAACTGACCACATACATTCAATATCATTTGGACTCGTGTTAACATTGCAAAGTTACAGTGTGTTAACAGGATAATCCTTGGTTGACATTGTAGTGAACTATCCCTTTAATATAATTTAAATGGGTTATATAAAAATTCACCCCCCATAAAGTTGTCATGAACAGGGAAATTAGCTATAGAGACCAAAACTGTTTTTTGTACCAGGCTGTAAACATGTTTTTTTCTGCTGTAAAGTTGGGCATTTTAACATGGAGCCTTAAGGAGATTGACTTGCTTTTGTAGCCAGCCTCAAGTGGCTATTTGAGGAACTGCAGTTTTTGGCACTTCAGCATTGGTTTAATTTTTTTATGCCCAAGAGGTTGCCAAAGTGGATAACCAGCATTTTTTCAATCAATATATAATTTTTTAAAATCAGTTTATCATTATATCCATGAAGTGTGGTGAAATACTAAAAAAAGATTATGTTAAGTTCAACTGAAATCCAAAAAGTTATCCCTTCTTGCAGTGACAAAAATTATGTCAATTGATTTTCAAATGCATTATTAATATTCTTGTACTTTTATATACTTTTACTAAAAGGAAGAAAAAGGGTATTTGAGGATATATCAGAGATGCTCCTTTAGTCTCCAAGCCTCTGAGTGGGTGTGTTACTGTACGAGTTTGATTGACAGCTGAGCCGGCAGGGGCATGGAAGGACAATGTAAACAAGATGGTTACAAGTGCAAGCTCCCAGGAACAGCACTGAGTTGAAAATGTAGGTCACATGATGACCACTGGCCCAAAACAACTTTTCCCCCAATTTTCCCATAGGCAATCAAATCTTACATAAGAAATGGCTGTAAAACAATTAATACATTTTTCTGAGCGTCACAAACTCTAAAATGACTTATTACAGTTATTAGGTATGATAAAAATAAAAAGTCTTGCAAAGGCTGTATCAGTATATAATTTTTATACCATTCTGGTTAGTAACTTAAACTACATTGGTAGCTAATTAGCTTGTCAGCTACAGCTGCAAACTGATAGCAGTGCACTTTTCCTCGGTCGATGTTTGTTTAGTAGTTCATTCAAGAGGAATGATTTAATGTTAGTCGTGGTCTAAAGTTATTTTTTGTGTTGTGTCACAGCCGCTCTCTGGCTGTTAGCGTCACCGTCAGCCAATGATGGAACGGTGACAGAGCATTACTTCTTTTTGTTAATACAGTTTAAAATTGAATGATTTAATTGGCACAGAATTTCTCTCTCTTTTTAGTCAGAAAAACAACAACATTCTGCATTTGCAGAGACAGGAGACGCTTTTGGGTACTGATTTTGTTTTCAAAAGTGAGGACTTGATATGCAATTCACAAAATAGATCAGTATGCTGTAGCAGAAAACCTGCAATTTAATTTCAGTAGGACTGATTTGTCAGGTCTGTTTACAATCGTATCTGATGTGGTGGGTATTTAAAAGTATCAACAGGGTTTTAGAGAATGTGCTAGTGCAGGTCCAAGGTGTGTTCAATGTTCATGAGGGAGTGGTAAATGTGCCCAGTGTAACTGTGAAGACATCTTTTAATTTGTTTTGCGTTGGACCAGGGTTTAAGGGCTCCTGAGTTCATCCAGACTTCTTAAGTGTACGGGATTTGGAGAATTCTAAGGATTCCAGGGTTCTTGATTTTGTCCAAATCATTCATTTACTATTCCCTATATAATAAACACTTGATAGGGTAATCTGTATATAGGACTTTGGACCCACTCATTTTGTGCCTTAACTGACAGGTGCGGTGTAGAACTATGGATGGCAAAAAGTAGTGGACATATGGATATTACATTTTAAATTACATAATTGGAATTTTTAGAGGGCACACATATTTTACACCTAGAATTTGGACACTCCAGACATGTCCAGGGTTGTAGTTGAGAGTGTGTCTGAGTTCTAGAGTTTTGGACGGAGGGAACCAACCACAGGCTTGTCTGAGCAGAACTCTTTCCACCAGGATGGTCGTTCCAGCACCTGGCTGCCCTGCATCACTGCTGACCACAGATTCTTGTAAAGCTGCATGAAGGAGAAACAACGAGAGGAGTCACTATTTACTGTTGAGAAAAAGGTCCTTTTCCATTTCCAATCTTCTGTTTTTTGTGACCTATTCCAATCTCAATATCCCAGCTAAAAAACACATTATTCTGCTAAAATACTGGAACCATTTCCTAATGCACCTTTCTATTGTGATGCAAGTAGATCCAGGATCCAGCCCTTGACCTGGGACACAGCTACAGAGTCAGATACATCAAACACCTCTAAAAACAATACTGTTTTAATTGTACAGGTTTTTGGTTGATTTTTTGAATACACAATGGAATCCATAATAAAGTTATTCTCTACAATACAAGTGTTGCACAAATTTTCAGCTTCAAATATGTTCTTTTCCATGAACCATGCTAAGAGGTTTACTTGAGCCAGAATTACAATTTGGATTGTATCTAGAGCTTCGACATGTGGGCTGGGGGAAGCCGGGATCTCACCGCCGATCTTCTGATTAGAGGACGACCACCTCTACCTCTAAGCCACAGCCGCCCCATAAACAAAGTAGAAATATAAGAAATATAAAGCAAGTACTGCAGGTCAAGAATCATAAATATAAAATATAAAATTGACAATAAGATATTAAAGAATATGAAAAAATAAAGACTGTTTTTCTGGCGTGAGGTTTTGGTCCTAATGGACCGCAGGTCCTTGAGGGAGGGTAGATTACATCCAATCACCTTCTCTGCGGAGCGAATGATACGCTGCAGGCTGCTTGTCCTGCACCAGAGCAGGGATGATAGTGATGAATGCGGAGCTGAAATCCACAAACCTGGTGTGGGTTCCAGTGGAGTCATGGTGCTGGAGGATGAAGTGAAGGGCCATGTTTACTGCATTGTCTACAGACCTGTTGGCTCTGTAGGCGAACTGCAGGGGGTCCAGGAGTGGGTCTGTGATGGATTTGAGGTGGAACAACACAAGGCGCTCAAAAGACTTCATTACCACACAGGTCAGGGCAATGGGTCTGTGGTCGTTAAGTCCTGTGGTACTTGTTTTGTGGGGGACAGGGATGATGGTGGAGGATTTGGAGCAGGCTGGGACATGAACAGTCTGTTGATGTCCTTCTTCAGGATGGAGAGAGTCGCTGTTGCAGTAGGGGAGGGGGGAGCCTCTGGGGTGTGCAGTTGTGGAGAGGCCCAGGCCCCTGCTGAGGTGGGGGAGGTGGAGCTGGTGGGCTGGAGCTGGTGGATGGCGTCCAGACAGAAGCAGAGTCGTTGGCTGAGAACTGGTGTTGTAGTCTCTGAGTACAGTTGTTTAGCTTCTCTCACCACCTTGCTAAATCTGTAATTGATTCCATAAAAATGGCCCTGTCTCCACTCCTGATCGCTTCTTCCTTTTCCAACCTTAGCTGTCTGAGTTTAGCTGTGAACCAGGGTTTGTCGTTGTTGTAACTCACCCTGGTGCGTGATGGTACACAGCAGTCCTCACAGAAGCTGATGTATGATGGCACAGCCTCTGTGAACTCATCCAGACTGTTGGTAGCAGTCTTGAAAACATCACTGTCACTACAGTCCAAGCACGCATGAAGGTCCTCCATAGCTTTACTGGTCCACTGCTTTGATGTCCTCACAACAATTAAGCAATTGCTTGTCCAAGTAACTTATTATGAATTTCTATTGTGAACATGTAAATAATTATGTATATTATCTTGTAATATGTTATTATCATACTTCATCTAACTATTTCTGGAGACATAGCCACCATTATCATTGTAAACTACGTATATGCAATGCCAGATTGGAAAACTTGAAACTTGATTGAAACTTATATTAATCTGGGTTAATATTTATGTGTGTTTGTGTGTATATTGTGCCAGGATTTCCTCCCACGCTGTTTGGAAGTGACAAGTTACACATATTTACTACAGTAAATATAAGCTTTCCCCTCAAGAAAATAACACTAATAATTAATGATGATATGATATGATGACTCATATCCGAGGCAATCTAAATTATCAACCAGACAATGTGGGCAACTGCCCTAGGGTCTCAGATACCCTATATTAATTGTATATCAGTTGGTTTCTTAGCCTGATATCTCTCGTTACACTCTATTTCCATCTTCAGTCTGACATTGCTTCCACTCTAGGATTCGAGGGGGATTCGATTTTCCCTAACCAATCACTAGAGACCAACATTTCCACCTGAATCTAACGTCATTTTAAGTCTATGCTGATGCATAGCCATGGTAGCCATGCTAACATAATGGTTTTGCCAGGGTTTTAAGAGTGGAGCAGAGCAAAGTAACAGCAAACTACTTACTTTTAAAGGTGCAATGAGTAAGAATGGAGACTACTCTCCACCTGTCAAATTCATACTCCAACAAAATACGGGGCAGCATATCACATATCAGGTCATAACTGCTGCTAACGGCCGTTAGCTAGTTAGCTCAGTTAGCTGTGCAGCTACCTTTGCGGTCCTAGCACAGGTTCAGGCGGGGACAGGAGAGGCGAGAACAATATAACGGCTGTTTCTGGTTAAATAAAAAGGATTCTACTGTTTAACAAAAAGGTCTATCTCTATAGGCATCCTTTCCATAATGTTGTCAGACACTTAGAATAACAATCTGATCCTGTCAGTGGCAAAACAAGCACTTTTAGTGGACGTACTTTGACGGACGCATTTGTCCCCAAGGACTAACTACGTTGCAACCATTTCATCCTGTTTCGTGGCTGTCAGCTGAGGCGTAGAGCATGAATATTTCGGTGAATCAAGGGTTTATTTTGACCAAACCAGAGTTGGTGATTGTTAATCTTTCCACTGTTCCAACAAAGACGGTTTTGGTGAGTTTTATTTTTTTTCTGTCCAGTTTGATGTGTGTTTTACGATGATCTGTGAGTTAAAATTACTGTTATTCTCAATGGAGTCTGTTTGGTCTGAGATGCTGGTGCTCTAGTGTGACATTTAGTGGCAGTGAATGTCGCATACAGCACCTTTAATGCTGCCATCAGTCTGTTGCTGCTGGGCCCCCGTCAAAAAAGACACTTGGCCACCAGCCCCTGCAAAAGATACTTGCCATCGGACCTAACGACTTTTCTTGGGGATACCCTGAAGTATGTTTGTTATATATCAAGTGATTTTTTTCAAACTCTAAAGTATTGCTTTGGATAGGGCCTTAAGCTTTTAGTAAAAATGAAGACTTTAAGACTTTAATAATAACAAATGAAGAACTCTGTGTCTCTATGGACACAATAATTGCACTTATTAATTAGTCAAACTACTGAGGGCATAGTGACATTTGAAAATCCTGCAAGTAAGATCTCAGATCCAGACAATGCCAACATTTCAAAACTACTTCTGTACTGCTACTGTTAGTACTTCTGCCGCTATAGTAGTACTAGTAATCTTCACAGACTGTTGTGTGAAGGGCTTTTTCTATATATATATATATATATAGGTTTTATAGTATTAAACTTTATATTTTGTGTTAAACCTTTGGGTTGATGGCAAGGATGTCCTATCTTTCTGTGAAAGCACTGGAACCACTTGCTATATCAATTTAAAAACTCAGAGATAAAAGAAGTAGAAGCAGATAATGAACTGTATTATTGGTGATAAAGAATCCTATTCATTCGATTCCCCCTATCAGCTGGATGTACCTCAGACATGTTAACACCTGTTAATTTAATGAATTAAAAACGTATCCAGAAGTTACAACAAACTTGAACCTTATGTTGACTAGGATGAGGGAGAAAGTAATGCAGTAGAGACAGAATGGAAATCAGTGGTATTAGCAGGTTTCATTATTAAACCATAAACATTTTTTAAACTTGCCAAATATTACAGATAAAACACATGGGACCAATTTTGCTGCACAAGTAAACTTGATGACCCCTTGAAGCTGTCACAGAGTAATAGAATACACTGTGGGTTTGCATGATGTCTTTATTTCTCAGGCAAAATAAACATTAGTTGAGCTCAGACAGTGCAGAGAGGGTCATCATCAACAACTGTCGAATTTAATTCAAGACTTTTTTATCAAACACAATGCTGTGTGTGTTTTACTGGAAGAGGGAGAGACTGTAGCCAAAGCTCTTCTGCCAGTAATGACACTTAACCTGACTGACTAAATATGTCTCAGAGTGGGTGTGGTCCAAGCAAGGGCGCTGGAAGTAGGGGGTAGGAAGTAGGGAAGGGCCCATTGGCCCCTTTACGCCCCTCTTGCCAATAATGACACATTCTACATTTACGACTAACCATGTTTAATGTTTTACATTTCTTGTCTCAAACCTTGAGTCTTGGTTCTGAGCAGTCCGTCCAGGACTGGGTTCACCGCTTCCTCAAAGAGCCGTAGTGGATGGCTCTGTTTTCCCCCTCAAGAAAAGACTATATTCTTGCACTTTTGTCTGAATAAATACTGACTTATCTCCTCACTCCTTGTGTTCTGCATTTGTGGGTTCTGACTCGTACATTACGACAGTTCACCTGTTTCGCCAAACTCACTTCCCTCATGTCATGTGTTCCGTTGCACCATACACACCGATTTGGCGTCATGGCTAGTGTGATCCCATTGCAAGATTGTCTCTAGTTTTCAGTTCAGTCCAATTTTATTTATATAGTGTCAAATCATAACAGAAGTTATCTCAGGGCACTTTTCATATAGAGCAGGTCTGGACTGTATTCTTTATAATATAATTTACAGGGGCCCAACGATTTCCACCATGAGCAAGCACTTGGTGACAGTGGCAAGGAAATACTCCCTTTTAAGAGGCAGAAACCTTGAACAGAACCTAGATTCAAGGTAGGCAGCCATCTACCTCTGCCAGTTGGGATGAGAGAGAGAGAGAGAGAGAGAGACGGGGATAGAGAGGGTGAGAGGAGAGAGTGCAGGAGGCAAGAGAACATACAGTAGCACAACGCAAGTTCCACATAGAGATTTAAAGTAATGAATTTAAAGTAGTGGTAATAATATTTATAATAATAGTAACAATAATAATAATAATAATAATTGTACTAGCAGTTGTTGAGCAGGAACATAGTGGCATAAAAGCAAACAACAATTTATTTATAATTTATACTCATCAACTAATTTTGGCAATATTGTTCTTAAATTTAATATTGATAAAGCATGTGGAATTTAATTGACAAAAAGCATCTAAACTGGGTTCAGTGTATGTTGCTGTCCATAACTGAGGGTTTGTATGGAGTCTGGAGTGTGCCACTAGAATAATTATAGATTTTGTTGAAATATAATCAGTTAATAAATTGATCAATTTTAAACAACTATTTTAAATTGTTGAATTAAATGAAACATTAGAAAGCTAATTTAAATTTATAATATTTTATTTATTTATAATGTTAATATGTTTTGAGTATTGAGGCTCGCTGATTATTGTTACAATAAACCGGGGATATTTGACATTAAAAGATAAACTTCAGGCTGATGTCAGGTTTAAGCTGTGTATTCTCACAAGTTAATTTTTTCCTCAAAGAATAATCAAGTTATGGCTGTGCCACACATATGATAGTGTCTCTGACCTAACTAGCATTACCGCCCTGCGGTTGTATGCCTCTGACAACTAGTCATGTTGCAGTTTACATCCATGTCTGTCCAGACTCATAATATATGTTATGAATACTTGGAAGGAATTGAATAAAAAGGTATAAAGTATATTTTTTGGCTAAATGATAATAAATAAAATAAATATAGTTATCACTATATTGATGATACATATGTATGATTCCAGTGAATATACATTTTTGAACTGATTAATGAAGGATTTTCATAGAGGTATTGGCTAAACAGGTACACATGTACTTGATTACTATGTAAAGATGGATTCTTATATAAAGTATAGCTACACAAAATGTGGTACTTTCGTTTTCTCCTGGCATTTTTAGATGTGAAGCCTCTCTATGTGCTGTAGGTGAAACTCACTCACAGGATCACGACTAGCTAGGCGCGCTCCAATACAGTTTGCAGTCACGTGATTTCGATGACACTCGAAATTCAGAATGAGGCAGGAAGTGAAAGACAGAATGGACGATATGGAGGAAAGCCCATACTGTACTAGTTATTGTTTACTCATTGTGTTGTACCAAACAACGTGTGTGAAATCTGGATCGTCCAATTCATTCTTAAATTATGGCTAAAAACCTTTTTAGAGATCACAATGACCTTTGAGTCAAAAGTGTCACCTATTCAGTGCCCGACCAACTGTGAAATATGGTCACAATCTCCCCTTCTGTTCCTGAGTTATGGTGTTGAATAATGGCCAAAAAAGTGTTTTTCCAGGACATTATGTCACAGTGAAAATTACCTTTGACCATTTGGGTAAAAAATGTAATCACTTCATCCTCGTATCCCATTAAACATGTGAAAATGTAAACGTGTGAAATTTTGTCATAATTACCGCATTAATTTTTGAGTTATGGCAAAAAACGTCTTTTGTGAGGTCACAGTGACCTTGATCTTTGACCGTTGACCACCAAATTCTAATCAGTTCATCCAAGAACTTCCCTCAAGGCGTTCCTGAGATATTGCGTTCACAAGAATGGGAAAGACAGATGGAATACCCGAAAACGTAATGCCTGTGGCCACGGCTATCGCCAGCACAAAGGCATAATAAAAAAGAGGTATCCCCTCACCTGTCAACAGCAGTCAAAATGTGTCAGTATGACATGAAAATTCTTGCAGTATTTATGCTTGCGAAAAACTATATTTTTACTGAGGTATATTTAGGCTTTATGTGTTTGTATGTTTTTACCTGTCCATCAGCATTGCCAATAGGTGAGTTGAGAATGAAATCAGGAGGTGCAAAAACATCCACCAATGCTACTGCATCATCCCTCAGCTGGAGTAGAGACACAGAGACAGAGCAGATCAGATTGAACAGGTACCAGAGCCATAACATCATTATTCAGCTTTATGAAGACAGGCAGGAAGTATGTAAGGGAGCTAATAACAATATACACTATAAAATAGTATACAGTGTAACTAAGAAATACAGAGGATGGTATGTTTTACTGAATTATCTGCATTGCTAATACTTAATAATTTTGAGTACTGTCTTTGCTCTCTGTAAGTTAAGTTAGATATAAATTGAGATGATGGCTATTTTCAGGTCTTAAGTCTCAAGACATCATGAGTGTGACTCAAGTCTGACTCAGGTCCAAGTGCTGTGACTCCAGTCCAAGCTCTGTTTTCATTGGTCAGTAGAGGACTGTGATTCACACATTGGGTTGACTGGGAAAATTTTGGTTCAAATGTATCAAGAGTACTGTAACTAAATTAAATGTTTATAAACCCTTCTAGTCTACCTACCTATAACAAGAAATAATTGGTGTGAGTTAGACAGACAGAAAGACACAAAGACAGATGTTTCTGTACCTGGGAGCAGAGAGTAAGAATGGCCATCTGGACCAACTCTGCAGGCTTCGCCCCACTCAAGTAATTACCTGTACAGGAGCAAAACTATGTTACAAATATCAATACAATGTAATCTGCATCTAGATTTATGCATGCAGTACACAGAGTACAGTACATACCCTGGTACAGTGTGGCCATGTGGCTGCTGAGGCTCCACAGCCCATACAGGGTACACAGCTTGCTTAGTATAGGTCTGAGACCAGCTGGTGTGTCCTGATCAGTAGTCAGCTCATGAAACCTTTGGAGGCAGTTGTGTTCGATGTAGGCGATGGCCAGGGAACGGCAGTAGTAAACCTAAACACACACACATACACACACACACGCACACACACACACACACATACACAGAGGGAACATTTGTAGCATACTATTTGCAAACCCGATTCCAAAAAAGTTGGGACACCGTACAAATTGTGCATAAAAACAGAATGCAATGATGTGGAAGTTTCAAATTTCAATATTTTATTCAGAATACAACATAGATGACATATCAAATGTTTAAACTGAGAAAATGTATCATTTTAAGGGAAAAATAAGTTGATTTTAAATTTCATGGCATCAACACATCTCCAAAAAGTTGGGACAAGGCCATGTTTACCACTGTGTGGCATCCCCTCTTCTTTTTATAACAGTCTGCAAACATCTGGGGACTGAGGAGACAAGTTGCTCAAGTTTAGGAATAGGAATGTTGTCCCATTCTTGTCTAATACAGGCTTCTAGTTGCTCAACTGTCTTAGGTCTTCTTTGTCGCATCTTCCTCTTTATGATGCGCCAAATGTTTTCTAAGGGTGAAAGATCTGGACTGCAGGCTGGCCATTGAAGTACCCGGATCCTTCTTCTACACAGCCGTGATGTTGTAATTGATGCAGTATGTGGCCTGGCATTGTCATGTTGGAAAATGCAAGGTCTTCCCTGAAAGAGACGACGTCTGGATGGGAGCATATGTTGTTCTAGAACTTGGATATACCTTTCAGCATTGATGGTGCCTTTCCAGATGTGTAAGCTGCCCATGCCACACGCACTCATGCAACCCCATACCATCAGAGATGCAGGCTTCTGAACTGAGCGCTGATAACAACTTGGGTTGTCCTTGTCCTCTTTAGTCCGGATGACATGGTCGTCCCAGTTTTCCAAGAAGAACTTCAAATTTTGATTCGTCTGACCACAGAACAGTTTTCCACTTTGCCACAGTCCATTTTAAATGAGCCTTGGCCCAGAGAAAACGCCTGCGCTTCTGGATCATGTTTAGATATGGCTTCTTTTTTGACCTATAGAGTTTTAGCCGGCAGCGGCGAATGGCACGGTGGATTGTGTTCACCGACAATGTTTTCTGGAAGTATTCCTGAGCCCATGTTGTGATTTCCATTACAGTAGCATTCCTGTATGTGATGCAGTGTCGTCTAAGGGCCCGGAGATCACGGGCATCCAGTATGGTTTTCCGGCCTTGACCCTTACGCACAGAGATTGTTCCAGATTCTCTGAGTCTTTGGATGATATTATGCACTGTAGATGATGATAACTTCAAACTCTTTGCAATTTTTCTCTGAGAAACTCCTTTCTGATATTGCTCCACTATTTTTCGCCGCAGCATTGGGGAAATTGGTGATCCTCCGCCCATCTTGACTTCGGTGAGACACTGCCACTCTGAGAGGCTCTTTTTATACCCAATCATGTTGCCAATTGGTCCTCCAGCTGTTCCTTATATGTACATTTAACTTTTCCGGCCTTATTGATACCTGTCCCAACTTTTTTGGAATGTGTAGCTCTCATGAAATCCAAAATGAGCCAATATTTGGCATGACATTTCAAAATGTCTCACTTTCAACATTTGATATGTTATCTATATTCTATTGTGAATAAAATATAAGTTTATGAGATTTGTAAATTATTGCATTCCTTTTTTATTCACAATTTGTACAGTGTCCCAACTTTTTTGGAATCGGGTTGTACTTTTCTGCTATATACTCAGGTGAAAAGCAAAGCAGTACAACATTATGCCACTATTATCATAGTTAAATTCTAACCATATGTATGTGATGGGAACTCTTTGTATATCAACTGAGTCCAAATTAGATATTGTATTTTTAATGATTACAGGATATCACTTTCATCTTTGTGCATCCAGTGCAGTGATAGCTCCTGTGTATTGTAAATTATAAAGACTGGAAGTAGGGCAAAACTGATATGCTTGCTTCATCAAAAGTGACACTGGAGATAATTCAAAATCACATTGAGGTTTGTAATAATGTAAATTGCTAAAATCCAGCTTTGGAACATAACTTTCCTCGACAGTATGTTGTGATGTTCACTCCATTTGTCTATACAGGGATTGCAATTTTTTTTTTTAAATGTAATATTGTTGTTTATTTAATATTTCTGCTCTTAGCGACCTTAAATTTTTCCCACAAGCCCAAGATCTTTATGAGATAAACATCACCAGTTTGTCATAAGAGGTCGAGTGGCAAGCTATGAGAATGGACAAGGATGGGCGAAAGGTGTAGATGTTCACACTAGAGGAATATTAATATAGTTAAGGTGACAACCCAGCCATGGTTAACAGTATTCAAAGCTGTAAAAGGAAATGCAGAAGTGCAGAACGCAGATGGAAGAAATCAGGTCTCCAGGTCCACTTTGTGGCAATGAAAGAGTTATTACTCCTTTATAATAGGATGGTGAAGGATGCAAGAACATGTCATTTCTCTGCACTTATTTCTGCCCATCAGCACAACCCCAGATTCTTATTTAAGATTGTGGATCAGTTAGTTAACCCAGCCTCACCTTGTGCTGATTGTGATGCTGATTGTGAAAAGTTTCTTTTGCACTTTGCTGGAAAGGTGAAGTTAATAAGATCTGGATTCACCCCAAACCCTGCCTTTTTAGATGTGGATCGCCCGCTCAGCAATTTTTCTGCTGTTACTCTGCCTGAACATAATGTCTCTTATGAGAGTATCCTCCAGCCCTCTGGACAAAATCCAGACTAGGTTTTTATTGGAAGTTATGGATTGTATTGCGCCCCTTTTGATAATTATTTATTGCCACACTGCCTTTTATTTTGAAGATTCTCGAATGTCTCGAACTTGTATCTAAGCAGCTTCTTGCTGCTGTGGAAAACAATAATACCTTTGAAAAGTTCCAATCTGGCTTTCGTCAGCACCACAGCACTGAGACAGCCCTTCTCAAAGTCACTAATGACCTTTTAATGAATGCAGACGCAGGCATGTGTTCAATTCTTGTGCTGCTGGACTTAAGTGCTGCCTTTGACACAAATGATCATGGCATTCTTTTAGATAGACTGAGTCACTGGGTGGGCATATCTGGCACTGCACTAGACTGGTTATCATATCTGTCCAATAGGAAATTCTGTGTCAGCATTAATAACTTCATGTCATTCTTCTTCCATATCAAGTACGGTGAGCCTCAAGGTTCAATTCTGGGTCCAATACTGTTCTCCTTATACATGCTTCCCTTGGGTGATGTCATCTGCAGACATGGGATTTCTTTTCATGGTTATGCAGATGACACATAGTTGTACCTCCCTGTCAAGCCCGCTGACCTTAGCACACAGAGTTCTCTGCAGGATTGCCTGTCTGACATAAAAAATTTGATGTCGATAAATTTTCTTCAGCTCAAATCAAATAAAACTGAAATCCTTGTTATTGGGCTCCAACACATCACTAAACAAATACTGCAATCTACTGGCTACCTGTCACAACATATCAAACCTGTTGTGTTTGATAGCAATTTATGTTTTTAGCAACATATGACTAAGCTTGTCCAATCATGTTTTTATCACCTTAGAAACATTGCAAAAACCCAATCAATTTTAAATCTTACTGATGCAGAAACTGTTGTACATGCTTTTATCTCCTCACGCCTTGATTACTTTAACAGCCTCTTCACTTGAGTTAATCAAAAAACTTTGAAACAACTGAGTCAGTCTCTTCTTTTAAGTCTCTTCTCAAAACCCATTTTTATCGGAAAGCATATCCTGATTTTACCTGAGCTGTCTGTTTATTTTATTGTTTTTATGTATTTTATTTTAGATTTTATCATTCACTTTGGTATTTTATTTCTCTCTTTGTGAAGCACTTTGTACTTTGTTTTGAAGTGCTCTATAAATAAAGTTTTATTATCATTATTATTATAACCCACTAAACACAGTCTGATGCAAAACTGTTCTGCCCTATTCATTTGCTATGAGAGGTGAGTGAAAAGTCATTGTGGGATAACAGGCAACGCAGGACTGACCAGAGACATGAAATAAGGGAGGAGTCAAAAGTTAAAAAATTTGCCTGAAACATCCATAATGCAAAAACTGAAAAAAATGATGTAGTGGTGGGAAAGTTTACTCTTTACCGGGTTTGGATAAAATATCTGTGGATGAGAAAAGTATTATTATAGTTTCTGGGATCCCAAGTATTTATTCAGTGTTTGATAATGACCAAGCTCACTTGTAATTGTGGACATGCCCACAGCGTCAAGCAAGAAATGGCGAACGTGGTGTTGCATGATTTGTTCTCTTGTAGTGGTTCTTAACCCTTAAAATGATACATGATATGCACACTGACTCACTGGTAAAACTTCTACTGAGCTGGTAAAACTTCACCCGAGCTGTTAGTTTTTTGAATGCTAACTAATTCATTGTTTAACTTTTTTTTTTTAATCAGGTGAGGGTTAAAATTTGAATAGCAAGTGATCTAGTGGATACTCATTTATGGAATATGGATAGTTAATCCCAGGAACATGTTTCACTTTTTCAAAAAAAAAATGCTCAATGAGAGATAGCACTGAGTTAGAGAAGCTAGTGGAACAGCGGCCAGCACAGGGGTGGCCATCAGGACTTGGTTAAAGTAGGTCTAGCAGGTAAGCTAACTGTTCCTTCCCCTTCCCCTCTACCTACTTCCTGTCTGAGGTTCTGAGGCCGCATTCATACAATATCGGCAGAAAGGAAAGAACAGGAAAACCTCTGTTATTCCGACTTGGGAGCATAATTCCAAGAAACTACCTTGGAACCCTCACTGCTAGCCTTGTAGTCACACAATTTAAATAGCCTCAATTAGCTACTTTTGTTGTGTTAAATTTTTGTGAAAGGTTGATTAACAAGTGAAACAAAACAGTGTATAGCTCCTTTTTAATTAGCTGAATCAACTCTATTAGAGTTAATATTGGATATTTTTGCAATGGAGCCAATGAAGTCATTTTGCCACCTGTTTGTTGATACTTCTGTAATTATTTTCACAAATCGTATCGTAGAAAAGGTTTCAGTCGTAGTCATCTGTACACTGTTTTCAGAATCAAGACGTTTCGGCTCCCATCCAGAAGTCATTCTCAGTTGTGAAAAATGGACCGGGAACTAGAAATTTAAGCTTTTAACTCTGTGATTACTTAAGCCCTGCCCTCAGGAAGGAGTCTACCTGTACAAAGAGCTTTACCTACTTGGACTTGACTAATCAAAAGTCTTTGTAAAAACAACATCACACTGCACATGTACACACTCACAAGCCAACATACTGAATGCCTAATTTTTTAGAGACTGTTAAATTGCAACAATGAACATTATTACATGTGTGTGGGTAATATTAATTTTCACAAAAACAAGTCATTAAATTACTGAATCCAGTGACACACACATTTCCCCGAACCACAACACACACCCGTCTGACACTATTACCTGCAGCCTGCATCTGTGACATAAATAACACAAACCAGATCTCAGCAGCCAAGACTCTGTAAAGACAGCCAAAAACTCTGGTGTCTTTGGATAACAACAGATAACACCTCCATTTAGCTAAACAACATTTGTTTCTAATCAGCTGGTTTAACCATTATTTACATCTGAAGTGGAAGTCCATCCATCCATCCATTTTCTACCGCTTGGTCCCGTTAGGGGTCGCGGGTGACTGGAGCCTATCCCAGTGACTTTGGGCCTTAGGCAGGGTACACCCTGGACAGTGGCCAACTCGTCGCAGGGCTAACTGAAGTGGAAGTTATTGGCTAAAACCTCACAAGAGGATAGAAGAATATGCTTGTAATAAAATGCTTAGTGAGTTTCTTAGCAGCTTCAGACACAGTATTTCTTAACTATCCTCCCCACAACCATAACACATTACATTAAAGAGTTTCCCTACGGGGATCAATAAAGTATTTCTGATTCTGAACACAGGGGAGAAGATACAGTGCTGCTCAGAAACAGGCAGATCAATTAATCAATTAAATTTCTGATCAAAATAATTAACTAAATCCATAGAGCTGGATGCAGCTTTTGATTTGGCCACATAATGTGAATCACCCAAGACATTAATACTTTTAGTTACAAAAGACATCTGCGTGAACTCATGGCCAGTGGGTCCATACAAGCCCAGGGTTTATGTCTGTGAGAGTTAATCTTAACTGTCCAGGTAATACAAAGTCTGGAGAAAGTTGAATCCAAACCACAGGATTGGAGTTTTGATTGAAGACCTTTAGCCATTCTTCTGAAAAGCTTCTTCAGTTCCTTTCAGGATCAGGAACTCGGACGGAATCAAGCCTCAGCACTACGGCCTGTACTACTACTGTCAAGCACAGCATAAGAGAAGGTGGTGGGAAAATAGCTTTGGCTTGAGCTATGGGCATAGCTAAGAGTATCCTTAAAGGGTCACAAAAGGCCACTGTATCTGTGCAGTGGTGTGTGTCTGTGTGTGTTTGTGTGTGTCTTACCTGGCTGTTGTTACGGGCCTCAAACTCATCCTTTCCCGAGGCCCTCTGCTGTTCCAGCCTATTCTGGCTCTCCTCCAGCAGGAAACACACCAGCCACTTATAGGCTGCCAGTGCCACTGATATTATAAACAAGGAGTTTACTCACTAGGGTAAACTGAGAAAGCACTTTAGAAATAGAAGCAGTAGAATTTTTGTATCAGAGATATTTAGATAACTGGTTAAATGTGACTGTTTTCATGGCAAAATTACAAGATTACAAATTTACTAAGGCTTTTACACCAGTTTTTCAGCCGCAGATGTGATCTGCCCAAGACACATGCAGTTTATTTATCAAACAGGAGCACCAGGTTAGACTTGCAGTCATTTTCACATCATTTTGCATATGCATTTAAGGGAGAATTCAACAAATAATAGGTAAAGAAATGTTAACAGAGATTGATTGTGTATTGCACTGGATTTACTAAGATTAGGTTATTAGCGATGGTCAGTTTTGTGTGGAAAACTATCTGCCTTTGAAGGGCAATAATAGCACAAGATTGGATTTACACGAGCAACAAGAAAGGTTGTGATGGGAAAAGAAACTTCTAGAGAAATCTTAACGACATCAGACATAGGTGACCACACCATAAAAATATCCAGAGAGCTACACTGTATCAGTTTAAAATAAATAAATTAAATAAAACCAGTGGACAGGATGTTGAGTCTGTGTTCATCAAACTTGAATTTCTCTTCTTTATTTAAAGTAGACATTTACAGTAAGAATTTGGCTGCATTCACCCTAGTAGTCTAATGAAACATCAGCCATATCAATACCATTTCCACCTCCACCTGTTGCACTCTGAGCTACTGGACCTGCTACTTCATCCTGATCTCTCTCTGTACCAGCTGAGGTGGCACATTTACACTGTGTCATTTTCTTAGTAAATCTGGCCCTCAATGTTTCTGCCAGGCATTGTGAATACCTCTCTTTGTAGTTATCACAACAAAGCTAGCTTTATTTTCTTAAAATCTCATATCTGATTAAAAAAAACTTTGCCTTAACTGGATGTATGAATTGAAAGAATTTGAAAATACAACCATTATAATGACATTTAATTACCACTTATCTAATTTTCACTTCACAGATTTGAGCTTCAAAATGTTTAATCTCTACTTTTCCTTAAGAACAATACATTTATAAAATAAACAGATTTTCCTGTCGATACCCTGTTGACTTCAATTAGATCTTTACAGGGAATAATCCCTTTTGAATTCTAGTTTTATCATGGAAAGTTTGGAAACAGCATATGAAATGAATCCAATCTTGACAAGCTTAAATACTGGATTACCTGCAGAGTCCATACACTCGTCCAACGTTGTTGCTGTAAACTTGCTTTCCAGGATCTTGTGGAAATCATCCAGGAAATCCACAGTGTGAAGAGGAGACTCAATTCGCACACCATCTGAAACCAGACAACACAGCAGATAAAACTTTAGAGATCAATCAGAGTTCCTGCTATTGCTATATCACTAGTGTTTCTGAATCCTACATATTCTACTAGTTCAGGGTGCAGAATATGGCTATCATCTCAATACTATATCAACAAGAACAAAAACAAGCTAATCATTGAGAAAGCAATGTTTAATGTATCATAGTTCTAATTCCCAGAAAAAGAACAACAAAACTCTGCTGCCATAATGTAATCATCAAACACCTTGATACTTTACATATTTCCTGTAATGATGCTCCAAATTGTCACCAATTGAGAAGCAGATAAAACAACATCAAGAATGTGTTTCCTGGACAAGTCACATTAAAAAGGAATCGTTTGCAATTGGCGCAACAGCAGACCACATTTCAAATTTTGTCGACACGCAATTATGTATTTGCATCTTGAGTACGATACCAGCGCAAAACCCATGCAGTCCTAACATTTTAAAAATATCAAACATATATAGGAAATTACTTGTGGATTATCAATGCAGACTAAAGGGCTAAAGTGAAATAAAGTAGCACAGCTAAATTCAACTGCATGCCTTATTGTGGAAGAGATTGAAGCTCATGACGCAACGGTGTCTGATCCCGTATTGCCAGGTACAAGATCAGACACCACTGCTGAAACAACATTTAGTGTAACACTGAATGTCCCAGTTTTCAACATTCACTACAAAATACAATTAAAATAATAATTATAATATTTTACTTGTTTTCAGCACTTATGTATACATTTATTATGTTCTGCCCGCTCATTATTACCTAACCCAGTACATCCATGGTAAAAACATAAACAATGCACCACGTGTCTGAATTCAACACTGATTGATTTGTCTGTATGTGTGTCAATCAACCAATGTGTCGTTGTCAAGGCTGTTGCTAGCCTATAAGTCATAGGCTTGCTGTTCTTTTCTGGCAGAACTAAGTATGTGAAAGGTGCGCTCGGTAAAAATAATAATAATAATAATAAAACTTTATTTATAAAGCACTTATCAAAACAAATTACAAAGTGCTTCACAAAAAGAGAAATAAAATACATGGCACAAGCTCTGTCCCCGTTAGTTTTCATCCTGGACTCAGGAACAGATAGAAGACCCTTGCCCGAAGATCTCAAACTACGTGAAGGTTCATAAGGGATTACAGGTCTAAAATATAGTCTGGAGCCAGGCCATGAAGAGCCTTAAAAGTAATCAACAAGATCTTAAAATCAATCCTAAAACAAACAGGGAGCCAGTGTAAAGAGGCTAAAACAGGTGTGTTGTGGTCGTACTTCTTGGTCCTGGTTAAAAGCCTAGCAGTCGCCTGTACAGTCTGCAGTCGTGTCAAAGTTTTTTGATTCAGACAAGTGAACAGGCTGTTACAATAATCGAGGCGTGAGGAGATAAAAGCATGTACAACAGTTTCTGCATTAGTAAGATTTAAAATAGATTGGATTTTTGAAATGTTTCTGAGGTGATAGAAACATGACTGGACAAGCTTAGTGATATGTTGCTCAAAACATAAATTGCTATCAAACAGGACACCAAGATTTCTTGCAACAGGCTTGATATGTTGTGACAGGTTACCAGTAGATGGCAGTATTTGTTTAGTGATGTGTTGGGGCCCAATAACAAGGATTTCAGTTTTTTTTAGTTGAGCTGAAGAAAATTTATCGACATCCAGTTTTTTTATGTCAGACAGGCAGTCCTGCAGAGAACTCGGTGTACTAAGGTCAGCGGGCTCGACAGGGAGGTACAACTGCATAACAATGAAAAGAAATACGATGTCTGCAGATGACATCACCCAAGGGAAGCATGTATAAGGAGAACAGTATTGGTCCCAGAATTGAACCTTGAGGCACACCATACTTGATATGGGAAAAGGATGACATGAAGCTATTAGTGCTGACACAGAATTTCCTATTGGACAGATAAGATGAGAACCAGTCTAGTGCAGTGCCAGATATGCCCACCCAGTGACTCAGTCTATCTAAAAGAATGCCATGATCAATTGTGTCAAAGGCAGCACTTAAGTCCAGCAGCACAAGAATTGAGCACATGCCTGCGTCTGCATTCATTAAAAGGTCATTAGTGACTTTGAGAAGGGCTGTCTCAGTGCTATGGTTTTGCCGAAAGCCAAATTGGAACTTTTCAAAGGTATAATTGTTTTCCACAGCAGCAAGAAGCTGCTTAGAAACGAGTTTTTCAAGAATCTTGGAAATAAAAGGCAGTTTGGAGATTGGGCGATAGTTATCCAGAAGGGTGGGATCTAGTCCAGGTTTTTTTTAGGACTGGCTGGACGCAAGCAGTTTTAAAGTAATCTGGGATGCAGCCAGTAGACAGCGAACTGTTAAAAATAATTTTTAAAAGGGGCGCAATACAATCCATAACTTCCAATAAAAACCTAGTTGGGATTTTGTCCAGAGGGCTGGAGGACACTCTCATAAGAGACATGATGTCTGCGAGTTCAGGCAGAGTAACAGCAGAAAAATTGCTCAAAGAATCCCTGAGTGGGTGATCCACATCTAAAAAGGCAGGATTAGGGGTCATATCAGTTTTCAGGCCCAAAGTAAAGAGCACAGATTGGCTAATTGACGAGTCTATTGAAATCAATTGATTTTGCTCTGAAATTTCACAGTCTGAAATGCTGGTGACCGAACTGTTGTTGTAAATGGCCCAAAAATTGCCTTAACATTGGCAGCCACATCAGCACTAACAACTAGAGAACATCACGTCAATCATCAATAAGCAATATAATCGGCAACTGGCACAACCCTTGTGCAGAACACCAACTTTCAAATTAGCCTTTTGAAGGGATTTTGGTGACAACTACAGTTCTACATTTGCCACCACCACTCCCCATAACTGAGAACAATAAAACCTTGTAATAATCCCTCAGTGCATAGGGGACTAACCGCAATGTTTAGTGTAGAGCCAGCTGAGCAGGTAGTTGCTGGTCTGCTGAAGCAAGACATTGTTGTCTCCTTCATATGTACAGTTTGGATCATTGTCATTACGCAGATCACCCAGCCGATTCACTGAAAGCGAGAGAAAAATAAGGTAGTTAGTAGGGATGAGCGAGTACACTCGCCTCTTATCTGTATCTTTATCTGTATCTGTTCAACCAACTAAATTATCTGTATTCATATCCGTACTCGTAATGAGTAGAGCTTAAACCGGATGTGGGTGGTGCTTAAACCGGAAGTGGAGTAGGACTAACCAGAAACTGTTAATTTAAGCCTGAAATTGATATGGGTTGATCAGAAGTTGCTATATTCATTATAAAACTATTTATAGAACAGCCTTAGAATTGAGCTTCAGAGCAATGTTTTTGATCACAAGAGTAAGAGAACTGTTTACAGTTTTTTAAGTTGCTATATTTACAAGTACAGATATTGACACATTTTACTCTGATGATACTAGTACTCATAAAAAGTACATTATCTGTACCAGATAGTTGTTTCAGCTGAGTACTTGATCAACCCAATAGTTTCCCAGGTAGAGACCCAGGTCTCTGAGTGTGTGTGTGTGTGTGTGTGTGTGTGTGTGTGTGTGTGTGTGTGTGTGTATGAGTATCTGTATGTTTGAGACAGACTGGCCAGGTATCCATGTCCACCGCAGGCCTCCCTGCACTCCTGGATCCCCCTCTGAGCGGTCCACGAGCCCAGTGGTTTACTGGAGCAGCCTATGGCATGGATCTCCCTGCCCATCTCTGCCTGGACCCATAACGGACACATAAGACTACTGACTACACTATGAAAACTCTGGGTGTAGACATACACATGCACCTCATCTTTACTCACTTGTCTGTCACTCTTGTCCCTCATTGCCTGTCCAATCTGGAACTCAACAAAGTTCATGAAGATGGATTTAGAGAAGTGTTCAAGAGCATACGCTGCTGCCAGGTACGGGATCAGACGCCATTGCTGAAACAACATACAAAATATGTGAAAGAAAATATAAAGAAATTTGTGTAAACATTTACAGCAACACAAATTTAGTGTGTGTCTGTGTGTGTGTATATATATATATATATATATATATATATATATATATATACCTACACTGTATATATTGACATATAATAACATAACAAAATGAAGTGTTGTGATGTGGCTGTATATTCCCTCTATAAGGCGCTCTGTAGTTTGATAAGGTACATTTACTTTTAAATCCATTCTGACCTGTAATTGGTACTCCAAAACAGGAATCTCCTCTGCATCTTTGGGTCCAAACTGTCTCCTGGTGGCTGAGAAGCGGATGGCCACAATCAGAGCCAGCTTCAGGTTGACCAGAGCCATCCTGGTGATGGACAACCTGCCACCTGACAGGGCACCTAGAGACGCCCCGAAACGCTTGTTGGGGTCCTGAAGGACAGGAAAGACACAGAGAGACATTTTATATATATATATATATATATATATATATATATATATATATATATATACATACATATACACACATACATACATTTACATATATATACACATTTTTATATATATATATATATATACACATACATATACACACACAAAAAAAAACAACTTGGTCCTTCACCCTCCGCGGGTGGTCTCATCCTTCGCGCTCGGGTCCTCTACCAGAGGCCTGGGAGCTTGAGGGTTCTGCACAGTATCTTTGCTGTTCCCAGTACTGCACTCTTCTGGACCGAGATGTCTGGTGTTCTTCCAGGGATCTGCTGTAGCCACTCCTCCTGTTTGGGGGTCACTGCCCCGAGTGCTCCGATGACCACGGGCACCACTGTCGCCTTCACCTTCCAGGTCTTCTCCAGCTCTTCTCTGAGCCCTTGGTACTTCTCTAGTTTCTCATGTTCCTTTTTCCTGATGTTGCCATCGCTTGGTATTGCCATGTCAACCACAACGGCTTTCCTCTGCTGTTTGTCCACCACCACGATGTCAGGCTGGTTCGCCATTACCATTCTGTCAGTCTGAATCAGGAAGTCCCACAGGATCTTGGCTCGCTCATTCTCTACCACCTTTGGAGGTGTTTCCCACTTTGACCTTGGGGTTTCCAGTCCATACTCCGTGCAGAT
>NC_058063.1:1195000-1360000 GCF_020085105.1 Siniperca chuatsi | reverse complement strand
TCTGAGTCTAAACAGTAAAGTTGTGGGCCGTAAAACCAAAAACACTGAGCTGAAAAAGGCTAAAAAGCTCTGTAGAGCTGAGAGGAACTGCAGAGTTGGTGATAATTTGCTCATCACTACGAGAGACCTTTCACATTACACATAATCATTTTATCAGTTGTAAAAAAAAATCTTTGGCCACCAGTGGGAATCTTACTAACCTTGAATGGGGTAACGTAGCAGCCATCAGGAGTAACATCTCCAGTCTTATTCAGTAGATTCTCCTGAGGGATCCTCACATTATGAAACAAAGCAAACCTGATGGGAAAAAGACAGATCTTTCAAAATGATTTTTGGTTACACAGACACTGGCAACATGTGTATAAATAAACAAATACATTAAATTTATAGCGATGTGGTGTGTCTGTTTCATAATAGCACTCTGCTATTTCTAATACTGTATGTTTTTGACCCAAAGCACTGAAAACAGAACATCTTACATTTAACTAAACTTAAAGGTAGGGTATGCGATTCTAATCCAATAGACGCTTTTTTGTCAAATTCAGCAAATATCTCCTCAAGGTTCGCTAGCTGTCCGTTCTGTGTGCGCTGAAAAAAGATATGCTGTTGTTGTGATGTTTGCTATAGTAGTAATTATACCGTACATACTTATCATCAACTGGTAAATTCACTTTGTACTTTACACTATTTAATTTTATACTTACATCCACTTGGTACTTAATTTATCTTGCCTGTATTATAGGGTATTATATTTTGATTTGCTTAGTACTTCTATTCCTGTGTGCACTGACGTGACAGTGAGCTGCTGTAACAAAAGAGTTTCCCCTCGGGGATCAATAAAGTATTTCTGATTCTGATTCTGTAGCAGGAGAATTGTAAGGATCGCTGTCTGAAGCTGGTGTGCTTGCTCTGGGAAACCATCTGGTCCAGACTGGGACAATGCACATTGATCAACATCACTGTCAATGTGCCAGTGTTTTTTCAATTTTTCAATTTTCAACTGTTGTCCCTTGACCAGATGTTAAATTAGCCATTAAAACACCAATAAAACACACAACATGTAAAATTAAAACAAGACAAAGCACATGAAGCAGAACAGGAAAAAAGCTTAGATGAGTAAAGCAGCATCATGAAAAGTAGGACATGTACAATGCAAGCAATTAATACAAAACAAAGTTAAACAGAAAATCAGTGCAGGCAGTTAAACATCACAACATACAATCACATTACATTACAGAAGACAGAGTTAAAACCAGAAGGGACACAATCTGACAAACACAGACAAAAAGCCAAGCAAATGAGACAGACCAGGAAAGCGTGCAGTGATTAGGTAGGTATTAGGTATTGTTTTTTGAAGCAGAGAGTTGAGTCTACGATGACACCAAGGTATTTGAAACTGGAAACCTGGAGCCTTGTAGCTTCTCAACTGATACATAAATTGACTGTTGTTGAAAAACAACACTTGCTCGTTTTGTGAAAAGGTTTTTTTAACATGAATCTTCAAACCACTTGGTGACGACTTCCATTATTAGTTTAAGAGCAGCTTCTTCAGTTTTTTTCATGTATATACTGTATATTACTGTATCATCACATTTGGATGTCATCCTATTTGATAATGATATATTGGAGATAACTGCTTTGTTATCAAATCAGTTCTTGTGCAGTCTCAAATATCTCCTCCTCTGCTATAAACTATGAATGTAGCTCCATCTAGTGGCTTTACTGAAGCACTGAAGGACATATGTTGCTGCTTTACATGACCAGTGGATGATGTATTGTGTATGTAGGATGGTTAAAACCACAGCACATTGAATTCTAACATAGTTTGCAACAATCTTGGGCTATCCTAAACTAGAAATAAATATGGAATATGGATAATAGGTAACTTGCATGGAATTTAATAAAACTCATTTCATGGTAAGTTTGATCCTCCAAACAGTTAAACTGTTTCTTCTTTGTAGCCATCTAAAATTGCCAGCTGGGCTGTAACAGGGCCCAGGCATATGCGAGGCAGATTCCCTCGAGATCCCTCGTTGGTCCTTGGCTGGAATATGATCAACCCTTGATGGCATAATGAACGCAGTGCAGCCTCGTAAAACCCCTAAGCACCATGTGTGGAAACCACTTGCAACACTCTGCATCATTTTCTGAAACCAAGCTTTATTATAGGTCTTGGCAGCAAAATGCTTTCATAGCTTACTTCCACTGTGTCACGAGCATGTAACACTATTTCTGTATTGGCTGGTGTTTTCTGTATTAGTGGTAGATTTCTAAATGCAACATATGTGTTGACAAATTGGTGAAAATGTTTTGTGCCTTGGGCTTTCTCTGCCACTGTAAAAAGCCTTTAAACATCAGATCAATAATTATCTTTCGGTAGAAGAAAACAATGTCTCGCTCTGCTGTCACCTACCCATTATCCAGTCCGTTCTGGCCCAGCTTCTTGCCCATGTCTCCAACCAGCACGCCAGGCAGAGCCAGCAGGGTCTTTGGATCTCTCACCTGCAGCACAATGGTTACAGATTCACTGGCTGCGACACATGATGCTCAGTGTCATCTAACCTGTATAAAAACAACACTAAGTACACGATTAGTGACACAATGTGATCTTATTTATTTATTTATTTATTTATGTGAGCACACATACATTTTCTCCAGAAAATGCAACCTTTTAAGGTTTTGAATTTCTTTTTTGTACTAGTACAAAATGTATTTTTCATTGTCACATTGCACTCCAGAGATGTGAGAACAACATTCCAAGTAGAAAACTAGGGTAATACTGTATTTTCTGAGATGCAGCTGTGTGACGTAACACATAACAGCACCTGATAATGTAAACAGCTGTAACTTGGTAAGGTGTCGAAGGTCAAAGTCTTACCGGGACAACGAAGGAGTGCAGGCCGTGGCACACCTGGTCAGGTGTGTAGAGCTGCGCGAACACCACAGCGTGGGTTGCAGTCTTACCCAGGTTCCCCACCCAGAACTTGGCAGCCTCAAAGTCTGGAGAGTTGATCACAAACTCCTACAGAGTTGAAAGTGAACGTTTTTACTCAGCTTCTCAATTCATCAGACAAATGTTTTTTTTTTCATGTGAATTACAGGAAAATTTTACCTGACTAAAAATTATTCAGATAAAACTGGAAGAGAACCAAAAATTCTAAGAAGAGTGGTTCCCAACCTGGGGGTCAGTACTCCTCCATAGGGGATTTGGTAATCAGAAATGAATCTTTAACCCCCTAAAAGTTTTAAAATGAAACAACAATTTGAGAAGGTCTTTGGTTAAACAGGCCACCAACTTGTGATGAGGGGTTTCAATACGTAACTTTGTTTTAAGGAGTCACAAGCCAAAAAAGTTGGGAACCACCGGTCTGAAGATGGAATCCCCCTCCACGCTGCCAGGTATTTGCTTGTGGTGGAGAAATAGTAAATCCCTTTTGATTTTGATTTTTTTGTTTTTAGTCTTAAATATAATATAGATACTGAGTCTAAACATATCACAATCAGCCTTAAAATCCCACCATGTGTAATTTGTAGTGTATGTGTATTTATAGATATAAACTCAATGTTAAAAACCCCAAATTCCCAAAAAACAAGGAAATTACTTTGGTGTTCCCAGTGGTATTATGGCCCTGCTGGCAACCTGGCAAATTCAAAACTGTTACAAGCAACAAAGCAAAAACATGACATAAAGGACAATTACATCCTTAGATACTTTTATGTTGTCATGAGCCTAATATATTACAAACATATTTTGTGTGTATGATGTGAGTGCTGTGTGGTGTGTGTGCTGACCTGGGTGGAGGGGTCATATGTTGCTGTGGTCCTCATGGCTCTGGTGTTGCTGCCGTGGCTCAGCTCAGTCAGTGCAAAGCATCCAAACATCTACAAACAGATACGTGCAGTTCTGAGTTCATGGTGATGTCCTGCTGACTGTGTGAAAACTGGAGATTGTAGCATTCTTGGCGACTGCAGACTGCAGTAACAGCTCTGTGTAGATTAGTGCAAAATCTGTGGAGCAGTGATTTTAGCTGATTTGAACAAGTTACCAGGGCAGTATCTACTGCTGTGGAGACACTTTACAGTGTTGCTATTGTTCTTGGTGGCCCAGGTGAAAAGCAAAGGCTGCACAATCCATTCAGAAAGATGCAATACTGAAGAAAGCCCATGTTCTTGAGAGCAGAGCATTTCTTGCATTTTGGAACACTTGATTTGGCACAGGAAAGTGCCAATATCACACCTGAGTGAGGCTGATTATGGAAGCAAAAATTGTAATCACAAATGTTAAATGACAAACTGTGCATCCCTAAAAATTTTGAGTTTTGGAGAAAATAACTAAATATAGTGAAATAAGAATACAAAGAAGACTATCTGGCTCACGGTGAATATCATTTAGCACCTGCATCATATAAATCTATAGGGGCAGGATGGTTTGACATCATTGTAGACCCTCCCCACTCTGGATTGTCCTGTTAGACAGCCATGAATAAAGAACTGATACAACTGTAAGGGTGAGTTATTGGCAGTATAAAGCTGTGTTGAACACTTGCCGTCATGTCTTCAGTGTTTTCAACATATTTGTTATGTCTCCCAGATCCTGAGTTGGCAATAGTTGCTCCAAACATCTGAAACAGAAAAAGGAAAAAATGCTAGCGGCCATATGAGGCTGTAATGGTACACACCAACAAATAAAAGTGTGGGATGGATAAAAATGCAGAGACCCTTGACCTCTCACCTCAAACTATCTAAATGAACGTGGGTTCTATGGGTACTCACAAGTCTCCCCTTTACAAACATGCCCACTTAATGCTAATCGCATGCAGTTTTGAGCAAAAACCATGCAGTTTTTTGCATACAGTATAAATGTGTTATTTTCTCCTATTTTAAAAATGGTGCATTTGAATAATTCTGCATACTGGAGTCCCTAAACAGTATTGGAATTGAATAAATTGGGTAAGACTGGAAAGCTGAGACTCTTGTGGATTCAATGAGCCCAACTGTATTGATATGTGATGATGGTAGTCCCCATAGTAGCCATTTCATTGTAGTGAGACCATTTTTTGAAACTTGGACCTCACTGTATGAAATGACCTATTGTGACCATCATATACTTCCATCATAATGTTCTAAGTCCTTATACACTTTCAAACTTGAATAGGCACCTAACCAAAACACAATGTTTATTACATATTTATGACTAGAAAAACCTGAACTGCTGAACTACAACTAATCTTCAGGTTCCCAGCGTTCAGATGATGTATACCACTTCTATGTGGCATATATTGTTGACCTGCTATCTCCCCCTAAAGATCCCATGTTAAACCCCTAGAAAAAAAAATGGGTCTATGGTAGGGAGGGGTGGAGTGAAAGAGGTTAAGTGGTGCTTTAGGCTAAATGCTAACATCAGCATGTTTAGCAGGCAATTTTTAGCACTAACCATGAAGTACATCTGAGGCTGATTGGAATATCATTCATTTTACAAGTATTTGGTCATAAACCAAAGTATTGGACAAAGTGAAATTTTGACCTGATAATGGCGCTAGATAAAAAGTCAGAGGACCACTTAAGTTATTATATTGTCTGGGAACCATGAATGTCTGTACAAAATCTCATGGCAATAGCTGAGATATTTCATTGTGGACCAAAGTGGTGGACCGACCGACACTGCCATCTCTAGAGCCACCACACTAGCAAGGCTAAAAGTTACTTGTAGCTGTAATGGTGATATGGGTGAAAAGTAAAGTAAAGAAGAGTAGAGTGGAGAAAAGTAAAGCAAAGTAAAGTTCCTTTGTCCTACCATACACACACAGCGAACACAACATGTCCTTTAACTCCTCAAATTTTTAATACTCTCATTATGTTCAGTGTTTCATTTTGCACACCTCCTACCACAGCCACTGGTGAGCACTCACCCCTTTGTGGAGAAAATACTTGGCCGTAATGCTCCAGTCATACATGCCAAGAGAATCACTGAGGACCACAGTCTTCCAGGGGTTGGCTATCAACTCTTCTTTGGTCATGAAGTCGTAGCGGAAGAGCTGCTTCACCCTGTGGATTTTTATCTGAAGCTTTATTTTCTCTATGTATAGTATATAGATGAGGATATAATAACAGAGGACAATTACTAGTGGTAAAATAATTTAATTGTGCTGTATGGGTGAATTCACAGTGGATACAAAAAGTGAAACTTTCTGTTATGTTGATACCTGAGGAAGGTCAGCTCTCTCATTTTCTCGATAGGGATGTCTTCCCCGGGCTGACGGGCAAACAGAGGATCATTCTCCAGTGTCTTGAACACATGTTGCTGCAGCACAGAGAAGAAGAGAACATATCAGAATTTGTAGAGGAACATTAAGATGACATAGGGCGCCAAAAATGTTCTATTATTACTACAAGTTATGCAGAAAGTTACTTTTATTTTCTGTTAAAAGTTTCTTTAAATTAATAAGGTGATTGTAAGCACATTCCAAATTAGGCCATGGATTTATTTTAAAAATAATACCAATAATAATTCAGATATGAATTATTTGCATATGAAATATTGTATGGGAGTTGCAGTTTAAGTTGAAACACTTAAAGGATAGGCACAAACAGGTGGGATGTTTATTCAAATGAGGCAGCACAAAGCAAGTTGTTGGTATTGTTGTTGGTGAAAAATGGGTCTTAGACTTTGCGCTGAGAATAGACCGTCTCAGAACCACAACACAACATTAATTTGCTGCCACTTTGGTGATTTCATCAACAAGAGCAAATTAAATATTTGCATGTAAATAAACCATTCTAAATAAATCACTCTCCAGCCAGTAGATGTGTTTAAATCAGCATAAAAAATGTACATTTAATGTGGTTTAAGCAGTAACGTAGTCAAATCAGTCTGCATTAATTAAATTCAGGTAAATTTATTTTATATAGCGCCAATTCATAACAGAAGTTATCTCATTGCACTTTCCTATAGAGCAGGTCTAGACCGTACTCTTTATAATATTATTTACAGAGCCCAACAAATCCCACCATGAGCAAGCACTTGGCGACAGTGGCAAGGAAAAACTTCCTTTTAAGAGGCAGAAACCTCGGGCAGAAGTCAATGGTGGGCGGCCATCCACCGCTGCCGTGTTAGATTAGTGTCTTTCCATTTGTTGAGCTGTTGTCGTCATGCATCACTGTGAGTGGCTTAGCTGTTCCAGAGCTATGAGAACAGTGAATGTGACTGGCTGAGGGTGTATTTATTAATCATCACACCCTTTGATCTATATTCCACTTTACCCAGCCCTTTTGCACAACCAAAATACCAGGTTCGCATTAATCAATAAATGAATATGAGTGATTCTTACGGTATCTGTTGTCCATAGCTGCTTTATATTGTATGAAAAGTTTCTCCTTCAGTTCATTAAATCCCTGCAGCCTCTGATTTGAGAAGTGCTGCATCGGAGCTCTGTGCCATTACGCATGTGTACACTGTGATTACCTTCATTAAATCGTATGCAAATGACAACAGGCTGCTTTCAGAATAACCACTCACACCTCTACTTACATCAGACTGGGCCGTTATAACTCAGTATTCTGCTGTTTATGCTGTAGCCATTGGATTACAGCAACTCATCAATCCTGTGTGTCACTGCATCCTTTCCAACTGTCTTTTTAACAAAAGTGGCATTTCATGCTTTATTTTAGAAATGCATTATGATGCAAACACTGTTGTGTCACATATTACAATATGATGTGACCATTTATGACGTGAGATAGAGTAGAATTACAACTGAAAAAGCGTTGGATTTATGCAATCATATAAACGGCATCATCAACATTTTTCATTTAATTCTATGATTACTGTACTAATGAATTGTTTAGAAAAAAACATTTGGCTATGGCTGCAGATTTGTGGTGCTGTGTGTTCATGTCATGCCGCTCTGTGCCATCCACAAACAACATGATTTCCTGAAGAAGCATCTTTCCATTTGTTGAGCTGTTGTCTTCATGCGTCACTGTGAGTGGCTCAGCTGTTTCATAGAACAGAGAACAGTAAATGTGAGTGGCTGAGGGTGTATTTATTTAATCATCACACCCTTCGATCTATATTCCACTTTACCAAGCCCTTTTGCACAACCAAAATGGCAGGTGCGCTTGGAGACGCCCACACAATCTGTTCGCCCAAGACCAAAACAGCTACTAAATTGACCTTGTGGTGATATTGTCTTCTCAACAGCAATTGTCAGTGAGTACTGTGTGACATGTTCCTTTATTACTATGAACACACAATGAAGTTTATTTTGGCTCAATCCCACATATACCATTCTACTTCTGCCCCAAATACTCTCCAATATAGCACCAAATGTGGATTAATCCGCTGCTGAAAATAGTCCCCATCAATTGCACTATTTCCTCCTGCTTGAGCAGCATTTGCTAAAAAACTACAGTGGCCAGCTGTTTTAGGAAATTACTGAGCCTTTTTAAAAATGAAACTATGTATTTGTGATCTGTTTTTGGTTCCTACTGAAGATAACCAATGGGCTCTGGGCTGAGAGCAACAGACAGGGTAAGGAAGTCATTAGCTAGGTGAGAGCACTTGTTACATACCAGGCCTGACAAGCAAAGTTTTGCCAATCTGAGGATTAGAGGGCCACCTGAGGGCAAATTGTAAAGGAATCCCCCCTCATTCAGCTGTTTATTACTCTTTTACTTTTACTTAACTTTTGTCAAATTGATTTACAAAATCAATTATTTATTTATGTATTACATTATGTATTTTTTGTTACCTATACATCCTTTTGTAGTTTGATTACAAAAGTAGTAGCTTCTTTGTTCTAATTGAATAGTAAAGCCCATATGCACATTGTTTCCCTGTCTTTTTTTATACCACCGCTAGGAGTCTACATAGTGGGGCTTTAATGAACTGTGTCAAAACCAGTGGCATTTGTGTATAACTATTCACATTATTAAACATTTGCAGATTTAGTCCTAACTACACAGAGCATTTGATGCTGACAGCTACCTTGAATGCAAGCATTTCTTCTCCCTCTATAAAGTGGAGCATGTCCTTCCAGTTAAAAGAGGCTTTTTTCCTGTAGATATCCAGCGGGCCACTGGGAAGGTCAGCCACTTCATGGTCCATCTTCTTGTGTTCAGACTGACGGGGTTCATGCAGGGACATAAGGCACTTTGCTCTCTCTGGGAAGAAACAAGGGAGGAAATTGGATGATTAGATTAGAGCAGAAGTGGATTAATGGGGTATGAAAGAAAAAAGAGAAGGTTCTGCTATACACATTTGTATTTGTTTTTATGGACTTTTCTCAAATTTTAGCTTTTTTGTGAAATATTGGATAATGTGACTTCTTCTGGCCTCGAACTGTTATCTAAATGAAACCATTTGAGAAGTTTAAAGGGGAAATGTCTCTTTGGTGGAACTGCTAAAAACTCATAGACATCTGAAACATAACAAGGAGCTCCACCAGACACTGCTTTTTAATAAGGGGTCACAAGCCAAAAAGTTTGAGAGCTACTGGTTTAATCTTTAGCAATGCATTGTATTTTATAAACTTATTGTGATGGAAATTCTTTGTGAGCTAGTCGACTCTGAGGATGAAGAAGGTTTCAGGAAACTCAGGGTGTGTGCAGTGCCGGTACAAACTGCGATCGATCTGATAGATAGGATTCAAACCAGCTTAGTGCAGTTCCTTTAATGCCAATTCAATGTTCTAGTTTCTGTAATCTGTGACTGAAATGTGTTCATGTATTGATAAAAGTATTGAAAGTTGTCATTAAATCCTTGGTCAGATTCTTAACTTGTTTATTCTAGAAATAATTTGAATGCAAAAGCAGCTTAATTATTTATGAAAGTAAAGATTCTCCCTCATATAGCATATTGGTTGACTAGTTGACTCAAACATGCAAAACCACCCATAAAACTAATGAGATAGTATACAAACAGGCCTAGGCTGCCTCTGTGTTTTGGTGCGTGTTGTTTTGTTTGTAAATTCAGTTTTCAAATTATACCCAAAGCACTTTCACCAGAGAAGAGCTCAGGAACACCAGGGGAGCAACTCCAGTGAACGGATTTCTGTCTTTAGTGGAATTATTGGACATTCTGGTAAAAGGTGCTCTCACCTTTGCTCATGCAGTGAACGCCAAAGGAGAGAGAAACATGTCAAAGCGCTTGTGCGTCTCCGCCAGGGCGGACTTCACACACGTTACCAGAAATATTTCTCTCCAACATGCGCTCGCTGTGGAATAAACTAGATGAACTTTTTTCATCTTCCGTTTTATGCTTCACAGAGACGGCTCTGGCTGTGTGGATCGATATCGGACTCTGGTGGAGGTATCTGTTTTTACATCAACAGCGGCTGGTGTAACAATGTGACAGTGATTCAACAGCACTGTTCTCCTGATCTGGAATCTTTATTCATAAAATGCAAACCCTTCTACTCCCCCCGTGAGTTTGTTTCATTCATTCTGGTCGGTGTTTACATTCCACCGCAGGCCAACGTGCAGGATGCACAGCGCATGCTCGCTGACCAGATGTGTGAAGAGGACAAACCCTGACTCCTTAGTTATTGTCCTTGGTGAATTTAACAAAGGAAATCTCAGCCAAGAACTCCCCGAGTGGGTTGGTGACATGACATGGCATTTTCATGGTCACACAAGATAAGAATGAATATAATTAATATTGTTATCATTTAAAATTCAGTAAATGGTTAAACATTTTTTATCTTACCTGTTACCTGTTATAAAACTGCTTTGTGATTTTTTTTTAATATTTGGCCAAATCTCAAAATTGACCTATGGTGTGAGTGTCTCAAGCACGGTTCAATAAATTACAACTTTTATAAATTAAAAAAAAGCATAAAAATGTTAATAAATACCTCAGGCATAATTTTACAAGTGTCTATTAAATAAGTAAAGTAAGTTAAGTAAATCATTTATATCATTTATTTCATCCATATATTTCTAAAAGCGTAGGAACGTCATACATGTTATCACTGAAAACCATGTCCTCGGGTGTAACACCATATCCTGATTTTAAATCAGGCAATTCCACATACAACTTTAATTTGTTGAAGGACCCCATTCAAGGTCATGCTAGTGAAGCCCCCTGTGAAGCCCATGACATGTGCACATAGTAAGTTTTTGTCTCAGAATTGTTCAAATATTTACTTTTTTCAAGCCACTATAAAAGTGTTAAAGGTCCAGTGTATAACATTTAGGAGGAGCTATTGGCAGAAATGGAATATAATATTCATAAGTATGTTTTCATTAGTGTATAATCACCTGAAAATAAGAATCGTTGTTTTTTCATTAGCTTAGAATAAGCCGTTTATAACTACATAGGTTGTCCCCGTCCACGGAAGAGCACCAGGTTGTACCGCCATTTTTCTACAGTAGCCCAGAACAGAAAAACCAATCACTGGCTCTAGAGCGGGCCGTTCGTGGCCACCACAGTTTCTCCTACACACTTGGAAAGGGAGGGTGAGATGAGCAGTATTAAAATGGCTGCAAACTGCAATTTCAACGCTAGATGCCACTAAATCCTACATACTAAGTAGTATGTAGACATTAGACATTTAAGTTTTGTTGTCCTTTGGTGCGACACCCCTATATATTTTTATTAAAGAGTGTATGTTAAACTAAATAATCATGGAACATTATGCAAATGTGTCTTGCTAACTGCTAATGACAGGTTAGCTAGGAATAGCAAGGTTAGACCTGTCGCGACAATTACGTTATCGACTTATTGTACTATATATGGACATGACCTCAATCATTTTTGCTGACCTCGATATTGCCCATTGTGTTTACATGCGTGTTTGTTTACATAAGAATGTCACCAACATTTTAGCCAACATGATGCCATAATAAACAGCAGCGTTTTCCCTACCATTATTAAACTTGGGGTGCAGTGCTGAAATGTTTTCTCACAGCGCCTAAGCCGAATTAACAGAAAAAACTATGCTTAGACACGTTGACAAAATTGGTGACCCTGACATGATTTGCTGAGGAAGAAAAGGAGAAAATTCGACGCCGTCCACTGCTGAGGTTTTTTCCGGCGGGACCGGCTCTGTGTTTCTGGACTCCTCGACACTCACTGTGATCCCTTAAAGAAAAGGTAAGGTAAGAAACCTGTTGTTAACAACCAAATTCAGTTTAACTCAAACAGAGCCTTAGTGATTGGGTCAGTTACGCGGGTGAAGTCCATACAAACTGACTGGCTGTTTTTAAAAAAAAAAACAAAACAAAAAAAAAACTTTGTCCTTCACCCTCGGCGGGTGGTCTCATCCTTCGAGCTCGGGTCCCCAGAGGCCTGGGAGCTTATATATATATATATATATATATATATATATATATATATATATATACACACACACACTTTTTTTTTTTTTTTTTTTTTTTTTTTTGTTTTGTTTTTAATTTAAAGGTGCACTTGACAAAAGTGAAAATATTTTTTAGAAACAAAAGGAAGAGACATGACTGGGAGTGAAGTACTCTGTCTATAAAACAAACTAATTTTCTAATGTATTTACCTCTTGCCAGAATGGACATTTCTGTAAAGTTTACCTAAGGGAAGACTATTATAAAACTGTATTTTAGACCCGTCAAAGCTTTACCTCCTCTGTGAAAAATGTTTCTGAATAATCATTTTGTGAGCTATTATGAAAATTAAGTGGGGGAGGTCTCCCAGATTCTTATGGAGCCCCTGTAATGTACGGGAGAGGAATAGGTAAAATATTTTCAAAATAATTTCATTTTGTATCATCTCAAAAAAAAGGTTTCGCCATTGTAAAACCTCATCTTAAATCAGCCGCCAGAAACCTTGCATCAGACGTCATAGGCCATGCGGTTAGTAACCCCCCCCCCAAAAAAGTCTCCCCCGCTGTGCATCTAAGTCATTCAGCAGCCTTGTTGAAAGGTAACGCCCTCTACCCCTTATTACGTATTAATGTGAAAGCATACTCCATTCCAGAGAATTCAAGAATATGTACTCAAAATAATTTAAGACCGGAGATGCAATTTCGAGTCCCATTACCACATACAGTCACGTTTATCGTATACGCTTGTTACCGCAGTATTTTGGAAACGCTTGTTACCGCAGTATTTTGGAAATGAATTCTAAGCGTCAAGTGTCGAATTTGTTGAAGCGCTTATTTATTAGTCATGGTTGAAAGTGGTATTTTCAGTTTAGACCGCACTTTCAAAAACACATACCAACCTATGAGCTTGTGAATCTGTTTAGTTTTATGGGAGGATGTTAAACGTTTCATTAAATCCAGCATGTGAGATCCTTTGAAGGGGGCATCTCCGTAGAGAACCTTTTCGTCTTTCCTCGTCTCTGCCTCCTCTCTCGTCTCCTCTTTCGCTTCCTTCGGAAGAGTGTGGGAGAAAAACTTGGGGTGACATAAAGATTAGCCCTGTGAATATGTTGTTTTGGGTTATGGTTCACTAGAGGTTCCTAACATAAGATAGGAGAGCTTCTGAGAGGGTGGGACAGAGACAAAGCAGGGGTTTGAGACACTGGCAGGGATAGTCTGTGTCTCAGTACTTGTCATCTTGGGGACTGATGAGAGTTGGTCTGTCAGGTGTTGGACTTGCCTGGTGAAGCTCCTTTCTCTATTCTCAGCAAGCTCCTTCACTTTGGCTAACTGAGCACGGAGCACACTGTTCTCCTGTTTGAGTGCCTCTAGTCTTCCTCTGAGGTCAGATGCTAAGGCCTGGTTGTCTCTCTTTAGCTTCTGGAGCTCCTCTTTAAGCTGCTATAGAGTGTTGTCTGCGTGGTTTGGCTTGGGTCAGTTCTTTGAATTCAGCTCCAGCAGAGCCATACTCTCCTTCAATTGGTTGGTGGCACTGGCAAGTGTGGGAAGAGCAGAGATGGACAAGGTGGTGGGTTTCCCTGTAGACTGAATCAGTGAAGATTATGAGTTTGTTCTATTTCCTTCCTTCTTTTTGTTGGGCGTAGTCAGTGAAGAGGACCTCTGGGTTGTTGTGTCTTCTCCTTGTGTTTCTCCCTAGCTGTTCCATTTTTACATTTAGCAAGGTACTGAATCTCCTTGCTTTCTAGCCTGAGAGCTGTGCTGTCTTCTGATCGGTTTCCATGACAACCAAGGGGATCGGGATCTCTCTCTCACACACACACACACACACACACACACACACACACAACCCAACCGGCCCACCCTGAGTCTGGTTCTGCCCAAGGTTTCTACCTCTTAAAGGAAGTTTTTCCTTGCCACTGTCACCAAGTGCTTGCTTATAGTGGGATTTGTTGGGTCTCTGTAATTAATATTATAAAGAGTACGGTCTAGACCTGCTCTATAGGAAAAGTGCAATGAGATAACTTCTGTTATGAATTGGCACTATATAAATGAAACTGAATTGAAACTGAATTGGTAATTTTATTAAATTTTGTTTGACAATATGGGATTATTGCACTACCAAAACACAATATCGATATTTTATAAGAAATTTTCCAATGAACTGGCAAAGTACTGGCTGTTATTCTTGCCAATAGAATTAAGAAAACCTTAGCCTCTATAATTGATGAGTCACAATCTGGCTTCATGTCAAACAGGCATATTGAAAAATATTAGATTGGTTCTAGATTTATTATCCAGAATTTGTTAATGAAAATAGCTTTATTGTGTTTTTAGATTTCGCTTTGGAGACGATTTCTGTAAATCTATCTAAACTCTTTACTCAAATGGTAATTCTTTAGTCAAACTTTAACATGGTACCGCTCCACGTTTTCAGTTAGCCTGCCCAGCCTCTCCTTATTTATTTTTACTTGCAGCCAACTCCTCTCCACATTAAGTCTTGAAAGTAATATTCCAGGAATTTCTCTTGCTGCCAGAGAGATAAGTCAAGTGGCTGATGACGCTACACTTTTTATTGCAGTACCTCTTTTCACCCTGTGTCTTGAACGCTCCATTTTAACTACTGATTGAGGAATCTCACTTCTATTTGATCTTTGTTGGGAGTTCCACATGCTCAGTACCTAGGTGAGGACTACTAGCCAATCAGAAGCAGAGTAGGGCGGGTCCTTACAAGCACAGTCGTGTGATCCAAAACAAAGCCGCTTCAGCCGGTAACTATGGCTTCAGTTCAGCCGTACAACCCGAACCAGCTTCACACCCTAGACTGGAGCAAGAGTGGTAAGTTATTATTTGTAACTAATTTATCTTTCATAGGTAACGTTTTAACTGTGCACTGTCTCTACATCCCAGTAACAAATTTATGCCCACTGACTGCCTGGAGGGTGTCTTAATGTTATTTTAATTTCATATTCAGGTGTATTTGTGGAAACTGCTCAATTCGTGCATTATGACACGTGTAACATAGTGATGTAGATACGTTACAGAAGTAAAGGCTGGACTACAATCGAGCTGTTTTCAAGCAGTTCAGTTTTCTGTGGGAGAGGGTAACTCCCTCTGGGGTGGACTTTGGACTTTGCAAACCTACTACATGTGCAAAACAGATATATAACATCATTAAAGGAAAGGGAAAAAGCCAAAAAGCATAATATGACCACTTTAAATATAAATAAATGTGAACTACTGCCCATTACACAGTGTATTTATGACATCCCTGTGAAGTCCCAGGTAACATAAGTAGGTATTGTGAAGAAGAAGAATTACATGTTTTACAACAAATAAATAAAAGTATATTCTTCTGCCATATGTAAATGCTTTGCCAATTATAGTTCCATGAACTTTATAAAAAGGTCCAAATATTTCTAGTTTGCAACCATATGTCGCAATACTATCAATACAGAGCAGAGTTCAAGTCTTAATCCGTGTCTGGAACCTCTGTGTATCTGTGGTTTACTTAAAATTAGCTACAAACTGCACAGCAGTCTGTTACACTGGATGGTCAGATGAAGTTAATTACACAAGCTGAGTTGAATGCGAATGTAACGTTAGGTAGTCAAATCACTACCAGGACAGAAGAACTTAACTTTACATCTCTGTAAACAGTTGACACTGCGTAATTGTGTAGGTCTTACCTTATAGCTCTATGTCAACTTTCCCTGTTGATATCGCTGTCTCTCGTCTTCGACAGTTGTCAAAATGACCTTCGTACATATGGATTTACGTAAACTTGTCTGTCAGAGGGAGTTACCTCCAGTAGCTTTTATTCTGCCAGCAGCAACAAAAATAAGCCTTCCTGTCCGTACCCTTCAGAATAATAGCGCCCTCGCTATACCATGCTCCACATGGTACATGCTCAATTGAATGGAAAAATACCCACTGATTAGACTCTACATTAACAAATTATGTATGTTATAGTATTTTTATGATATTAATTAATCTGTGCTGCCATTTGGTAGGAATGGAGATTAAATTATAAATAACCTTGCCGTACTTTACCATTTAAACTATTTAAAAATGTGTTTGCAATTTTTTTTAAGCTCTGAGGTGAAAACGCTTACGCCCAGCGCGTTATTGTTTTCGCCTGGGGCAAGTTCAATCTAAAAACGTTGTGCACCATTTTACTATGGTTTCCGGGGCTCTTCTCATTTCTCAATGTTATGATTCCGACACCTCCTCGTCTCCAAGCGCCTCCGTCCTACACCCGGAAATCTTCTTCTTCGAAAAGTTTTATGGCGGTTGGCAAGTAACGTTAAGGTGCATTACCGCCACCAACTGGAATGGAGTGTGGATCGGGACTCTTAATTATTATTATTATTATTATTAGTGAATGTATAGACATTCACTAATGATTAAATAAAATAAGATAAACTGAGAAAAACCAATAAAAAAATATAAAATTTAAATTAATAAACACACCATAGTTATATTCTCTTTATCAAATTTGTTCTCCTGAGATAATGAAACAACAATAGGTAACTCTTCTCTCTAGAACTTCTTTGTGAAAGATCGCGTAAATCAAACCTCATCTTTATTTCTTTTAAGGTTCAGTGACAGTTCTCTTCTCTCAGCATCATATTTTGGACAGTAAATAATAACATGTTCTAAAGTTTCTTCTTGATCACAGACTGTACATCTTCCTGTATCATGTTTTCCTATTTTACACAATGTACTGTTTAATCCTGTGTGCCCAAACCGTAGCCTGGATATTATTGGTTCCTCTCTCCTGGTTCTCCCCGTTTTCCTCATCACACCTACTTTTCTTTGAATGCTGTATAACCACCTTCCTGTTCTCTCTTCTTCCCACAGTGACACCTCTTTCAACTTATCCTTAACTGTGGTTTTCATTTCCGTTTTACTAAGGGGTACTGTAATGTCAGTGTGATTCGTTTTTGTGGCTTCTTTTGCACACTTATCAGCTATTTTATTTCCTTTGATTCCTATATGTGCTGGTATCCATACAAATGTCATATTTAACCCCATCATTTGAATTCTATATAGTGTTTGTTGTATCTCTATTAAGACATCTGGCCTGCTGTCTGAATGGCTGCTTCCAGCTGATTAATGACGAGCTGGAATCAGATCATATTACTGCTCTCAGAGGTCTCATATCTTCAACCCATTGCAATGCTAACAAAATTGCCAGCATCTCCCCAGTATACACCATCACTGATTCCTTTGCCAATTTTAATGTTGAAATCTAGAACTATGAATGAAATACCAGTTTTGTTAGCTGTGTTCTTTGAAGCATCTGTATAAATGTGAACATAGCTGTGGTAGATAATTTCTATATATGTCTATTATCTGTGGATGTAAAATAAGCTCCATATCTTTGTTCTTTCTGCCAAGTCATGTGAGATCTACAGTCGGGTCAGGGAGTCTCCAAGGGTGTGTTACTGGGAGTGGTACAGTTGGACTAATGTTTATTTCAGTTCTTCCAAGTTCTTTTGCTTTCTGCTCAATTGTCCATCCAAAACCTTTTGTTTCTCTCCTCTCCTTTTCCCAGCAGGGTTTTAGTGCATCTAGCGTTGGATGATCCTCATTATTTCCTATTTCCTTTTAAATTAACCCACTAGTTTAAAGATAGCTGTATTCTCCTTAATTCCAGTGGTATTTCTCTCATTTCCACTTGTAATGCTGATGTTGGGGTTGTTCTGATGGCACCTGAACATAGTCTTAAAGCCTGATATTGAATGTTGTCTAGCTTTCTGAGAGATGTACTTGCTGCAGATCCAAACGCCACACACCCATAATCTAATACTGATCTTATTAATCCTATGTAGATGGTTTTCAATGCTGATCTCTCTGCCCCCCATTCACTTCCCACCAGACATCTCATTACATTTAATACTTTTTACACTTGTCAGTTACCTTATGAATATGTACTGCCCATGTGATTCTTTCATCAAACCACAACCCTAGCAATTTAAATTGTTTCACTCTCTCCAATTCTTGATTATATAATTTTAAAATTACTGTCATTTTTTTCCTGTAAAGAACATTCCCACTTAAATGTCCATTCTTCTGCTTTAACAGTAGCCTCCTGTATTTTCTTCACACTAAATTCCAAATTCCTACCTCTTTTCCATATTGCCCCATCATCCGCAAAAAGAGAGAATCCCATTCCATTCTCCAAATTCAGAAAAACATAATAGAAAATAACACAGGACTCAATATACTCCCTTGAGTTCCATTTTCAACACAAAATGTTCCTGAATAACACTTCCCTATTTTTACCTGAATCGATCTTCCATAAAAAAAGTCTTTGAATCCACCTATACATTAGGCCTTTAACCCCTAATTTACTTAGTTGAATTAATAATCCTTCCACATCATATCATCAGCTTTCTCTATATCAAAAAAGATGGCCACTATGCTTTCCCTATTAATCTGCGCTTTCATGTTCAAAACATATAGCAGGATCCATGGTATTTCTACCTCTTCTGAATCCACTGATATTTTGATACATAGCCTTTGCTTTCCATATAATACGTCAATCTTACATTTATTATTCTCTCCATTATTTTGTATACATTGGAGGTTAAGGCAATAGGCCTATAATTCCCTGGGTTTGTGCAATTGTTACGGACAGTACAGACCGGAGACACAGGGAAGATACTGATATGGTTTATTGACACACGAGGAGAATGAACAGATAATGGATGGAAGTATACTGTCCTTTCACTGGAGATCGTGGAGCTCTGGAGTAGTGTGGCTGAACTCAGGTGAGTAGGTTCACACAGGGCTGGGAACCGGAGTGACACACACACACGGGAGACTGAAGACACACAGGACCAGGAGCTGGAGAGGCAAACTCACGGGAGACTGAAGAAACTCGGGAACTGGAGCTGGAGTGACACACAAGGAGAACTGGAGTAACAGGAGCCTGGATCAAGGCACTCGAGACTGGTAGGAGTTTCGTTCTTTACGTGGGTTAGTCCGAGGCGTTGTAGAGTCAGGGAAACACGAGGTCTATCCTCTAAATGAGACCGGACCCAGACTGTGGTGAGGAGCTGGGATTTATACGGGAGTGGAGTGCTAATTGGATGCAGGTGTGTACTGGGTAACAGGTGAAGGGAATCAGTGCTCAGGTGAGGGAGTGCAGTGGCTGGAGAGAACATGACAGACTGTGACAGCAATCTTTTCTGGGCTTGTGTATCGGAACTACAACAGCTTCTTTCCAGACTTGTGGCAATTTTCCCTTCTCCCAAACCTTATTATATAGTTCCAGTAGGATGTCCTTCGTTGATTCACTGAGATGATTTATCATAGTGTAACATATCTGATCTTTCCCTGGTGTTGACATCCTGGTTTTTCTGAGAACACGATTCAGTTCTGCCTTTGTGAATGGTATATTTGTTAAATCATTGGTATCTCCATTTTGCTGTAGTAGTTCCTTATTCTCAGTTCTTGTATTTTCCCTTCCTCTTTGCCCTTCTTTACTATTATTATTAGAGCTGTGAATTTTAACAAAAGTTTGTGCCAACATCTCTGCTTTCTCCTTGTCTGTCACAGCTCTAGTTCCATTGTCCACTAAGACTGGATATCCATACTCTTTTATTCCCATTCATTCTTTTAATCATTCCCCAGATTTTTCTCTTCCTACTGAGTTACAAAACTTCCTCCAAAACTCCTTCTTTGCATTTTTAATTGTTTTCCTTACCTTAGCTTGCAACCTTTTATATTCAATAAGATTCTGAAAATTGTGAGTTCTTTTTATCATTTTAAACACTTTATTTTGGGATTTTATTACATTTTCACATTCCTCTGTCCACCATGGTACGATTTTCTTTTTATGCTTATCTCCTTTCCTTTGAATTGTTTGCTTTGCTGGCCCTAGAATGGCTTCACAAACAGAAATATTTAGTTCATAAACATCTTGATTAACAACAACTTTTTGCGTTTCTTTATCACTAATCTTCTTAAATTTTCCCTAATCAGCACTGCTGAAAACCCATCGATCTACTCCTCCAGTACCATATTCTTCTGCACTCAGCCTTACTTCAGTTAATATGGGATAGTGGTCCATTCCTATTGCTCTTACAATTTCCCACATGCAAATACCCTCCACTGTTTCTGACACTGAAGTAAGATCTATAGCTGACTGTGAACCCTTTCTAACATCAGTTCTGGTATCATTTCCATCATTGAGGCATTTTAGATTTCTGATTTCCATTAGCTCTTCAATCACCTCTCCATTTCCATCAATATAGCTTCCCCATAATGTACTATGAGCATTAAAATCTCCACAACAAATAACGTTTCCTTCTAGATTTACAGTTAATTCCTCCAGTACTTCTAATGACAGCTTTTTGCAAGGATTTTAAAAATTTACTATTTTAATAGTACCATCTTTTGTCCAAACTTCCATTACTATCAATTCCCAGTCTTTTCCTTTCTTCAGTACTCTAATTTGCATTTCTTGTTTCACAAATACTATTCAGCCTCCTGCATTTCCCTCCACTCTATCTCTGCGTATACAATTATGTCCTTTTATTACAAACTCTAATGCTGGCTTAAGCCATGTGTCATGGACACGCCAGGTTCCACAATCTCACAACCACAGCATCCCTCACCAGAATTCTAATCAGACACCTGTTGCCAATCACACACCCGATCCTCATCTGCATCACCTCAGCTCCAGTACTTAAACACTCCACTTACCTCAGTTGGTGTCTGGTCTCGTTTCTACAAGGACAATACTCTCTGCCCTACCAGACAATGCTTCAGACTCCAGCCTTGTGTGCGTGCGTGTGCTCTCCTGTCTCCAGTGTGTGTTTCCTACTCCCGATCTCCGATTCAGCTAAACAAAGGACGGTATCAGTAACCAGCATCACCCATTCTACTTACTGCTTGTTTGACTTGTGTACAATAAAACCATCTGTGTCTCCAGCTTTTCTATCTTTAACACCATGTTTTTTGAATAGATATTATTTCCGGTTTCTTTCTGAGATCTTTAACAAATCCTTTAAATTCCTGACCATTTGAAATTAAATTTCTTTCATTCCATTGAAGAATAATCATTAGGTTCTTTCTCCCAAGACCCCCGGTTTCCCTTCTGCCTCAAGTCTTTTGTTAATTTGTTCCCAGGACATTTCTTTCATAGCCAAGAATTGTTCAGCTCCTTTCACAATTATTTAGATTTTCTCTGTTTTGTGTTTAACTTGATCTGCGCAGTTGATTACATAAGCAATGAACAAAACCAGCTTATCTACTGTCAGTTCTATAGTTTGACCTCCTTCTGGTCTTGAATTTTGACTGGTTTTGTCTGTTTCTTCCATTCCCTTTTGTCTTTGCACATCTTCACTGCTTCAGCATAACTTATGTTGTTAGTTGTTTTTACTTGTTGAATTTCCACTGCTCTTTTCCTAACTTCACAACCCCGAAATGCTGCACTGTGTTGGCCACCACAATTACAACATTTAGCCTGTACATTATCTCCACATTCCCTAAATCTATGATCACCTCCGCATTTGGCACACCTTTGCTTCCCTTTGCAAACCATCACTATATGCCCATACCTCTGGCATTTGTAACACCAAAGCGGAGGAGGAACATAAGCCCTGACTGGGAAACTCATACAGCCTATCTTTATTTCATCCAGAAGTACCAAGTCCTGGAACTCTAGAAGTACTCACAAACTTTCTAGTCTCTCACCACTGATTGTCTTGAACGATCTCTTTAGTCTCCTCACCTCGCCACTATGAATACTTCGTTTGAGTTTCTCCAGATCTTCATCAGTGGGAATGCCTGTTATCACTCCCCGGGTAACTTTAATCTCACTCAGAACTCTTCTTTTGCAAATACTTTAAACATGCAAAGCTTTATTTCTCTGTTCTTCATCTCTACAATTTATCAACAGGTTCCCATCTCGAAGAATCTTGGCCATTTCTACTTCTCCTAACTTCTTTTTCAGCTCCCTAGATAACGCTATTGGTCTTATATTCACCAGTTCATCTTCCCTCCTGAATTTAAGTATCATTTTAAATTCCTCTCTCTGCACCTTCCTGCGAACAACCCGGTTACCTTCATCTCTCCCCCTCTTCCTCTACAAACCGGAGTCCAGTCATCAAACTCCATATCGTCATCTTCATTTTCTACCCGTGTTGCCATCCCGATCCAGTCACAAACCAGTTTATGTCAACCGCAAGTCCTAGATAAGACGCCGACAGTCACTCCCTCCCGGAAATCTCAGTGCGCCATCTTGAAGGATTCAAGGTACCTCCTCAATGCCTCACGTCATTGTCCCTCCCATGAGAGATGCGAGCGGAGAAGCCGATGAAGAAACATGAGGAGTGAGGCAACAGGCATTTAACGAAATTAGTTATCCTTGCTTCGGAGCCATCATTTTAAAGCAACATCAATTATATACAACGTGTGGCACAGCTGCATCATCTGTCCACTGTTTTGTTATAGCCTACAGCTGAATTTTATGATAACAGTGTTCATGACAACTTAAATATTTACTTTTATTTCAATTCACAATGTGGCATAATGTGACAAGAATGTGCGGATGTCATACTTTTTTATTTGTAGTATATATATATATAGTAGCATTTATATATTTTATTGTATGAAGCACTACAAATGTTTGTATGAAAACTACTATACAAATAAAGTGACATACAATATATTGTATATATGATTGTATATATGACTGAGGGATATACAGTAGACTATATTATATATATTATTTATTATTATTGAGTTATATAGGCCTACACACACACACAAAAAAATTATATCAAATGTAGCTCACAGCCCCAATTGCAACTGTCATCACAGGACTATAAAAAATATACTTTTGGAATGTTTTAACACATAATGGTAAATAGATTATATGAGAACTTGAAATACCGCAAATTAGTGCTGAGAAGAGAATGTTCTCGTTGATAATGTGACATATTAGCAGCTATTTGCACTTGTAAAAATCATGTCACGATTATACCCAGCAAACAATTTTCATTTCAATAATCAACGATCCCCACGTTGTATTTTTTACCAAATACTAAATGTTCCACTACCCTTCAGGCAACGTTACCGTTTACTACCTCATACCTTAAAATACTTGACACCATACAGCTTTGACTGTGACAAATGTCTTCATCAGCTCTATTTATTCATTCCTCGTCTTCATTCACCCACTGTCTATCGTGGTGGCAACAGGGCCATCGTTCCTTTCTCCGCTTCAACTTCTTCCAGCTCCCAACGGGCGGTAGGCGGGGGCAACCTCCAAGCAGACTTGGCAGATGTACCGCTTCAGCGTTGTGCCATCTTCCCCCGTTTCAGCGAATACGCTTTCAATTAGTACCCCTAACACTGCTAGAGCAATTACTACACTACTAACAATAGCACTACAAATACATTGCAGTAGAAAACGTTATTTTTCAGGCACCTTATCAATATCATACTAATTAGAGCAATCAGAATAACAGGCAGATAGTAGTAAGTAAATAATATTGACAATAAAGATTAGTAAGATTGATCTGAATTTATTGATATAATGGTGATAATGCAGTAATTATAAAATAAAAAAATTACAAAACAATCATATTTAATTGCGCAGATGTTATTCAGAGTAATTATACTATGAACACAGCACCATTTTTGGGGCGAACTGTCACCACTATTCATTGTAACAATACCCCCCAAAAAATCAAAATTAGTTTGTATTATCCCTCAAAACCAGATCTCTAAGTACAGTTATTGGCTTGTTGCGACTTGTCCACTGAACTTCAAAGTTTACTGAGCATTTAAATTTAGCTGGGCTAAAAGATTCAAAATTAAAGGTAATATGTATCCTAATAAAAATTAAAGATTAAAATTTCATTCTAAAAAGTCTGAACGGCGTTTTTGTTTAAGAATGGGCTTAAGACTTTCCTCTTTGACAAAGCTTAGAGTTAGGGCTGGCTTGGGTGAGTCCTGAACCATGTTGTGCAGCTATAGGCCTAGACTGCCGGGAGACTTCCCATGATGCAATTATCTCCTCTTTCCTCCTCTCACTCTCCATCTGTATGCATTTTTATCCCATTACTTCATGTTACTAACTCGACATCTTCTCTCTCCCATAGTTTTGTGCTTTCTCGTTTCTCTCCTCTCTCCTTCTGTCGCTGGCAGCAGGTATTTTTGCCTCCAGAGCTGCAGAGTCTGGATCTGTGGTTGTTGACCACCTGCTGCCCCCGTGTTTCTGCTCGACAACTGCTACTACAGTTGTTGCTATTGGCCTTTATTGGCCTATTATTGTCATTATTATTCCTATGACTGTCATTCCTATTATTACTAATTTATTAATATTAACACTACAATTACTATTCTACTATTTAAAAAATAGTGCCTCCCTCTCCCCCACCCCCCTCTCCCAAAACCCCTCTCCCAAAACCCCTCTCTGTCTGTCTCTCTCTCTCTCTCTCTCTTTTTCTCTCTAAAAACCTAACACGGCAGCGGCCGCCCACCCTGAGTCTGGTTCTGTCCAAGGTCGCTGCCTCTTAAAGGAAGTTTTTCCTTGCCACTGTCGCCAAATGCTTGCTCATGGTGGGATTTGTTGGGTCTCTGTAATTAATATTATAAAGAGTATTGTCTAGACCTGCTCTATAGGAAAAGTGCAATGAGATAACTTCTGTTATGAATTGCCACTATATAAATAAAATTTAATTGAATGGGTAGATGAAGTACTGACAGACCATTGTGCAACAAGTTTGGTCCATACCCTATGCCCACCACACAAACGGTGTAGCTGAGAGACCAGTTAGAGCAGCAAAAGAGTGGATCATTAAGAATGCTCCCACTGATTGGAATGAACCTCTAAAATTGACCCAGCTAAATTTGTTGCTGAACGAACCAAAATTAAGAGACCCAAGCCTTCTAAATCCTATCTATCCTGTCCCCTCTTTCTCCCCAGGAGTTTGGGTGACCAGGAGGAAAGTTAATTCTGAAGCAGGAAATTTGAAGACCAAACTTGAGAGACAGGACATGTTTTTTTTCCAGGATGGTAACATGGTCCACCTGAAAAGATTTGGACAAACTCATCCTAGCCAGATTAGGAAGATAATCCAAAATGGCATCTCCTTATCCCATCACACCCAACCCTGAAATTGACCCTCATGACCTCTATATTCACACTTCAAGCCGTTTGGATCCTGAGCTGCTCGGGGGACAAAATTTGGCTCAGAGAGAGCCTTAAAAATATATAATTGGCTCTTAAAGGCACAATTCCAGAAAAATGGGAAAGAACAAACACAAATGGCACAAATACATTCAAAGAACATGCGCATGTTGCCAGAAGAAAGTCACCGAGTGCATTTGGCAGGGTTTTGCAGCAGACCGCCCTGCTGCGTTCCCTGTACCTCAGGCTGTGACACAAGCAGAGAATTCTCCTAGGGAGGGCCTTCCCATCTGCAGGTTGATTTTCTGCGATAAATGTTTGGAAATGTATGCACTTAAAATGACAATTGGTTACTATGATCACCCTTCTGGATTTAAAGGTGATTGTACCTGTTCAGCTTCCACATAAGTGGTGCTCCCATGTGCGGACACAACAAAGCTTGGTCTTTGCAACTATTTTTCTCTGTTAAGAGGACAAGGCAACCTACATCCATTTGATTCTGAAAAATTGGGGTTCAGAAAAGAAAAGAGAAGAGGCAAAGACTGGGGGATGTACATGTCCGAGATTTAGGACCAAACTTGCCTCCTCTCCAAAAGATGATTAAGACCCGATTTCCCATCTTTGAATCTAACAGACGGGCGAATAGACGGTCACTCTACATCCCTGCACGTTGCGTGACCGATTGTTTCCATTAATGAAGACCAAGAAACCTTACGCTGTAGCATTCCAAACCATAATCCTCCAGATGTTAGAAGGAATGTTGTCATAGTTAGCCACTATGCCCCCCTGATCCTCGTGTACTCCAGTGTATCTGCCCTTCCTTGTGTTTCCTGGCTGTCCCCTGTCCGTTGTTGTATGTGCATATGTGTGTGTGTCTGTGTTCTGGCTGGCTTCCTGATCTCCTGTCTGCTGCTGATCACCGGCACACCTGACTTCCATCATCATCAGTCTCCACCGCTTATCTACCGGGCTCTTCCACACTACCGGCGTCAGATCGTCTTCGTACCTGTGTACGCACACCTTGAAACGGCCCCAACGTCACGTAAGAAAAGTGTAAAGTGTTCTTGTTTTGCCTTGATGGTAACACCGTTTGTCTCTCTCACAGACTCACGCTCTGCCGGTGATCACAGCCTCAGTCTGCCCTCGGATCTTCTGAACATCTGTACCACGCCAACTGCCACGACACCCTCGCCATCTGGAGCGCCGCCAGTCTCGTCTCCGACCCGGTCCGGTCGAGTCCTCGGGGCGGCCACGAACCACGCTGGATACTTCGTACACCAACAACTATCTGAACAATAAAGACTGTTCCAACCTTACCCCGCTCTGTTCCATGTGTCCTGCATTTGGGTTCTAAAATTGGTCTCACGACGAATGTTTGTTAAACACACCAGTGCAGACATGGGCAGAAGGCCTAAGGATAAAGAGCTAGAATGGCTCATCCTGCTCTCTCAGCAGAGAGATCCAGACCCAGTTTTCTGGGTTAATGAAACCGCTCTATCATGCTCCCTTCCTCCTACAGCTACAAAAACTCCTACTATGATTCTAAAGTTTCGACTAACACTGGTGAAAGGTGAGCAAAACTGAGTTAGAGCAGCTAAATGACTCTAAAGAGCTACCAAAAGAGAAAAAGGAGGCTCCTGTGGATAATAAGGGATGGCGGAAGTGGTTCAAAAACAAGAGAACTATAATTTAAGCTGACGTTTCATCCTTATCCTCTTCTTCTCTGACTCTACAGGGTCAAGAGAGGATTGGGATGACAGACCAGCCAGGAACTGAACCAGACATACCTGATGACACAACTATAGAACAAAGAGCCTTTCAGAAGAGAAAGAAGAAGCGCTTTTTCGGCTAGCAAAATCATGGAATCTATGTTATATCTACTTATTTATTTTAACGCTTGCTGCAATCATAATTTTATTGGAATACGCGCAGACAACGACATACTCCTTGAGAAGATCGGATGTCTGTCAATTAAGTTCGGAAGCCAAACTGGCCTCACAAATTCACAAAATCCAGCATATCCAAGAAATACCATGTACAAGTGCTTTCACAGACGGCGAGAACCAAACATAGTGTTCAGAAAAAAAATGAAACCGAATACAGACAACACAGGATTTGAGAAATTAGGGAACAAGGCCTAAATGTGACCTTATTCAGCACTTCTGGTCAAAATGGTAGCCTATCAAACGTCTCCTGGGGCCCGGACACAAGGGTCTTAAGTGTTAAGATTAACTCTTAGTTTAATTCCTTAGTAAACACAACAAACTGTAGTTCATCCTGGTACACAATCTCGCAGGCTAGGCCGGTGGTTGACAACTTTGAGAATGTAACATTCTTTGACCTTATGACCTCTATTGATGATACTCACATTACCACCACATATAGTTGGTGAGAAGGATAATTTTCAGTACTGTTCTTCTGAGAAAGACTCCTATCCTTACTAGTTGGAGCTAACTTTGAGAACCATGTTAAAAAATATTTTGATAGATCTTGACCAAGAAATGCTACTAATCATCTGTGGGTGATGGCCCACATATTTTGGGAGAATAAATAGATACCCAACACCACTTATGATGCACCCTAATCCACATTTTGAAAAGCTTTTTCAGGGGAGACATGACCGTTCGATTGATAAGAGTAAAGTTGGTAAACCACATGGCTCTTTTACTACAGCCTTCACTGAGGCATTACCAGAATTTCAACTAGTCTCTCTGTGTAAAGAATTTCTTAGACAAGCTGGGTTCATGAGATAGTATGTCACATTACTCCAGCATAGTATGGGAAGGTTCTGGTAGAAGACGCCCCTCGAGTTCAGAGACTCGATGTTGGCCGTGGGTTGTATCGTGGGGCACCACACAGCTATTAGAGGTGCCGCAAGCGGGGTATTTCAAACTGTAAAAAATTGGGGTGAATCAACTTTTGGGAAAATTAGCGATGCTATAATAGCCCCATTTAGGTGGGTAAAGGGGATAATATCTGCTCTTATCTTCATATTAGTAGTCGCAATTGTTGGTGTATTGCATAGACATGGCTTGCTACCTCTTGCAAGGTACATTGGGGCTCAAAGGACTGTGGGCATTGATAAAATTTAGCCTAATTACTCTCTTTAAGCTGATTAAAAATGGTATAGTTGCTTTTTTAAGCCTCAGAGACCTGTTAAAAGAGGAGCAACTGAGAACTCAGACTTTAATACTGCCGCCTTGTATTTTCACTTTGATTTGTTCTAACTAGTTAGCCTTTTTTTTACAAACTCGTCAAATTTGGTTTTCTGAGTTATATATTGTTGCTTTTGAAGATTTTTGCCTACTGTAATTATGGCAGAGAATAACAGCTCTAACCATAACATTGAAGGAAATCTGACCCTTAACAACGAGGAAATCCTCGCCACCACTAAACACATTATACTTCATCATATGGTAAGCCAGCTCCTTGCTTCTGTCATTTTACTTTTGTGGTTAACGCAAAGGAGAGGCTGGCCACTGATTAGAGGCCTGATTTGTTTTTTTTGTATGTTTCATTGAATGTATATAGAGGTTGTAACAGAGTGGTAAGTGCCTGGGTCTTGTCTATTTATTTAGCATGCCTGGAACTGAATGCTTATTCTTTCACAGTGTGGACTACTGTTTTTAGCCTTTTTGGCATGATTGACTCTGCAGTTTTCCTCATGAGTACTTCTAAGAGTTATGCTTTTGCCATCATTCTAACCGAGTGTCTGATTATGATCTTTGCTTTGGTTACAATGTGGACAATAGTTCTAAATCTGCTATCAGGGCCAGCAAGACAAATAATGAAATCTTTATTCTCATCTCTGACCGTGTTCTCAGCTGGCATCATTGTACTCAGGATTTTTGAGGGTGTATTCCACCTTCCGAAACCTGGTATATTTCTTATTTCTGCCTTTATTTGGTACACGCAGGGCAGAGCTAAATCTAGCAAGTAGTGGTTCATATATTTTGCTTGTTTCGTTATTACTTTCTTTTGGATAAAGAGGTGGCATGTTTTTACCCACCGTAATTGACATTGACTTTGGACTTGATAACATCCTTCCATCCTTACCTGCTGCCCGAAGTGCAGGTCCCATAGATTGAGAGTACTATTTCAAACCTGCCTGATTGGGCTACGAGGGGTGATTCAGTCGAGGAGAATGCTCCAGAAACCGCAGCCGAGGAGAGTGTCACCATTCCTCCTGACACTGATGAGGAGTCAGACGGAGGCTACATGTCAATTGACCCAGTGCCGCTCCCGAACCCTCTTCCATCGCCAATGAGGAACCGCAGAGCAAGCGGGCTTGTATGGAACCCTCGATGAGTGATTCCAATGCTGTTTCTGAGCAGCCCACCAATGAAGGAGAGGTACTCTCTGCACAGGCGCCAGCTGGTCAAGATACCCCAAGTGACCAGCTGCTGATAGCAATTGATCCCTGGGGGCCTCTAACCATGTCTGTTGGGCAGCTTCCACCGCCAGAATCTATGACTACGAGACCACCACCATGGAGGCCTTGTTTTCAATGATGGCATAAACTTGTTTTCAAGGATGATAAAGTTGCTATACAGAGGCGACAAGTGTTTTTGTAGTAGAATTAGGTGTTATTGTTTTGTTTTGTTACACTGCAGACCATAGGTACTGTAATTATTTCTTTGCTTTCAAAACTTACGTCAGTGCACACAGGAGAAAGCCTTTACAGTGCACACAGGAGAAAGTACTAAAAATATAATACAATACACTATAAAAACAGGTCAGAAAATAAATTAAGTACCAGGTGGGTATAAGTATAAGATAAAATAAGTGTGAGGTACCAAGTGGGTTTACCGGTTGATGATGATAATACAGTATAATAATACAATATAATAATATAAGTAATAAGTAGTGGTGCAAGTACTGTCGAGTTAAGTGTAGCTTATTGAGATTATTAAGATATTGCACAGCAGTAATGGAGGTAATAAACAGAATATTGCACAATTATTCAAGTATGGCAGAGATGTAATGATCAATGTCCAGACTAACCCTTAGAGGGAGGAGTTAAAGAGTTTGATGGCCACAGGCAGGAATGACTTCCTGTGGCGCTCTGTGGTGCTTTTTGGTGGGATGAGTCTTCCGCTGAAGGTGCTCCTTTGCTTGACCAGTATGTCATGGAGTGGGTGGGAGACACTGTCCAAGATGGCGTGTAGTTTGGCCAGCATCCTCCTCTCTGACACCACCACCAGAGAGTCCAGTTCCACCCCCACAATGTCACTGGCCTTACGGATTAGTTTGTTGAGTCTGTTGGCGTCCGCACGTCCGCTCGTGCATATATTATGGTGATTATAATATTACTATATTGTTGTTATTATAAATATATCTTATTATTACAACTTGACTTAATCACAATGATAATGAATTTGACTGAAGATTATATGTATCTGTTCCATTGCATAGAGGGTGTCAGAGTTTGTAGATTGTTTTGTTACTTATGATTGTAGTTTTATGGTAGTATACAAATGGTAACAAAATTGCAAGTGAGGGTGTTGAAAGGATGTAATGTGATAATGAAAATATGCAATTTTTGTTGTACGCATTTGTCCTTTAAGCCCTCAGACAGGGCCCTGCTTAGGCAGTCGAAAGAAAAAGGAAAAAAGAAAGAAGAGGGGGCAGTGGTCTGAAAACCACATTTCCTCCCAAGAGCAGAAGGTGTGAAAGACGAAAAGGCGGAGGTGCTGTCGTTTTACACAGGCAGACTCACAGCTGTTACAAGATGGCTGCGTGTGTGGAAATTTAATTTCCTCCATTCAATGTGTGTGTGTTACAGCTGTTAGTATTAACATGGTTTTTATTTTTTCAAATTAGTATTAACCATTTTTAATATTTTTATCACTAAGAGTTAATCATTTTTAAGCTGTTGATCACTGTTGTCTCAATGCACACACTCCACAGAGATTTCGACTTCAAAAACTTAAGGTAATTCTGCATCTGGTAAAAGCTGCTTGTTGGCAATACCTTGGTGAGTTTACCCGCCATTGGTAATTATCCAGGAGGGCTCTGTACCAATAGGAGCAGTACAAAGCCAAGGTTGGGCAAACACAGTGTCAGCTGGATACTAAATTTTACATTCATTGGAATTATATTCAAACAACTCCTTTTTAACGCAATAAGTTTTCAGCATTAGTGAAACTGGCGTAACTGTTTATTAGCAACACCTCGGCAAGTTTACCCGACACTGGTTATTACCTAGGAGGGCTCTGGAGTAACAGGAACAGTACAAAACCGAGGTTTATACTAACATACAGTGTTAGCCAGTTGCTGAACTTATACCAAATTGGAATGAGTAATTAAAAGCAAAAAAGTCACCTAAAACCCCAAACTCCTTTTAAATTAAACAAGCCTTAAAACTGGTGAAAACAGAGCCAGACCAGTTTTCCACCTTTTTATTTTTTATTATTTTTTTTATTTACATTGTGACATTATAACCCTGCATTATCCCATAAAACATAACAAGCACCTGTGTGATTAGTTTATTCTGAGAGAGAGCTAACAAAAGCATATAGAGCTAGGGTTCTCCAAGAAGTACACTGCTTTGCCTCAGAGAGGTAAGTTTCAGTGCTGCCACACCACAGCTACATAACTGATTTGACTTAGTCACACACACACACACACACACACACCTTAAGGGTAGAGAGCCTGTGTAGGGACCCCTCCCCGGACCGACCAGGTGTTCAGATTCGGCGAAGCCTCATAACTTTTAGGAGTCAATTGGTTAGGGGTGTAAATCCTGATAGGTTTCTTGAGACAGAGCGATCAGGGCAGGTTTGTGGGCCCGCAAGAGCACTCCCCCACTGGTTGAGACCCGTGGCAAGTTAGGAAAAGGGATTGCCACAGGGCTTGCCTCTCCCCTTCCCGCGTCCGCATAACCTCATGGCTCATTCATTGCCTCAAGTCAGGGACAAGGCCAGTTAGCCAAAATATAGGCACGTGTCGTAAGTATTGTACAACTTTGCTTATCAAGCCGAAGTTCCAGGAGACAAAGCATGTGCCTCCACTACACCTGTTTCAGTGGTGACACATAACCAGAAAGGTATTGGGTGTCTGAGGGTCCCGTTGCTGAGCCATTACAAAAGAAAATCAAGTCAGAATTTAGAATAGGAGCTTGCATAAAGTCTGGCCTAGATGATGGAACTGTATCAGCCAATGATTTACAATCATGTACATTTACAATGCAGCTGGATTTAATGGCAGGGCTCTATGAACCAAGATGTTAGAGCTGGACAGAATGGTCACGTTGTAGCCTGACTTGGAGCAGCTGTCATGTTTTGGGTGACTTCCCAATTAGGATAGTCTTAGCTGCAACAGCTCGCAAACAGGCTGGTATCCCCTGCATTACAAGAGGCAGCTTAGAAGAATTGAAAGCCATCGATGAGTAAGGAGAGCCATGTTTCTCAATCAAGATGCCCAAGATGAAGCTTATTGTCTCTTGCACATATGAAAAGGCAGATCATAGTCTGGCAAGCCCAAAGGTGGTCCTAATGTGAGAGCAGCCTACAAGTCTCTTAATGCAGTTGTGTGCAGTTTTCAGTTCATTGAAGCGGTTGAGGTGCAGAGTCCAGAGTGGCAACACAAAGGACAGAGTCCATTGCTGATCATCCATGAATCCAATTATTGCAGTAATTGGTCATGCCGAAGAAGGAGTGCATCTCTGCTTTTGTGTGTGGAGGTACTGCAGACAGCAGCTTTACTCTGTCTGGTGAGAGGAGGAGGCGACCGTTTTTCAAAATGTACTCCATGAAGATGACCCTCGGCTGACAACTTGGCAAGCGATCCTGTGTGACCTCTTTACGTCAAACATTTCAGGAGGAGAATAGAGTCTCTTTTACAGGCCTCTTCAGAGGGGAAGCCATCAGGAGGTCATAATGAATAATGTACTTCCACCAGGGAGCACAAGGTCATCAAGGTCTCTCTTTACTGCAGCAGCATGCATTTATCAAAGGCCACAATATCCTTGCAGCGCAGGTGTAAATGTTTATTGCTGATCCTCAAAGGTGAAATAAAAAATAGACTAGCTATCAGAAAAGATGAGATTGAGAAGAAGGCTGAGCACAAATCCACTACTGTGTAAAATTTAGAATTGGGAGGCAATGAGGCCAAAATGGAATTAACATCAGGTATAATGGGTGTGGCTGCAAGAACAATTGAATTTACTGCTTTGAGATGTTGCACAAAGCACCATTCTCCAGGTCTTTTTGCTTTAGGGATACAAATGTATTACTGGCTAGAGGCATGTTTCAGAAGAAGCTTGTTCTAGAGAATCAATGATGCAGAACAGTCCCCGTGCACCAGTCTATGTTAGGGTTATGTTTCTTCAACCTGGGGAAATCCAAAATAAGTGGTAGTTGCGGTGAGTCAATAACATGCAAGACAAGCTTTTCAGAGTGATTACCTCTGTCTTATTACCTGAGGAGGCTGAGGGGCGGAGTGCGGTGAATCACCCAACAGAGCAAGCGGCCATCCAATGCATTGGCTGACAGGGGAACCAGAAGTCTTTCCAACTGCAGCTGGAACTGTTCGGCCAAGCCCCGGTTGATGAAGTTCTCATCTGCACCAGTTCCAGAGAAACTGCAGGAGAAAACAAGCAGGCTTGCGTGAGAGGTCTGGAGCGTGGTGTGAAGGAAGAAGAGGTTCACCTCACCAGTAGCCCTCCGTTTACTGATGAGCCCTGTCGTTTAATGGACACCTAGCCAGGAAGTGGCCCAGCTGCACGCAGTACATGCACCTCCCCTCCTCCTGTTGGCGCTAGCGTTCCTCTGTTGAGAGATGGTTGCTGCCCAGCTGCATGGGAGAGAGAAATAAACAATACTATCTGTCACTATTTAATTGATGGATGATTGATGGATGATGGATGGTGACCTTTGACCTTTGATTAACCCCCGAACTCCCCGGAAGTGCATCACACCAGAAATGCGTGGCGCCGGAAGTGCGTGACGTTATGCACGGACCAATGAGCGTGAAGCATGCGTGGTGAGCAGGAGCGAATGGGAGTAAAGTAGGCGTGGGAATGAAAAACCCTGTAAAAGAAATATGATTAAATAATTCAATCAATTAAGTGAAATCGGTAGTATCAAAAGTATAAAAATAATTGGCAAATTTACCATCTGTAAAAAAAAAAAAATCTAATCTTTCAGGAGCAAAAGACACGTCCTTCTCTGTTGTCTGTCCGGTGCAGAGTGAGGTGTGAATGAATTGGAAAGATGTGGGAGGGTCGGCGGAGTTTGCATGAACCAATGGGAGGGTTAGCCAATGGGAAAATAGGTTAGGAGGAGCTTGCATGCATCGAAAAAAATAAATAAAAGCAGAATATTTCTGGTCTGAAACATCAAACAAGATGAGTCACTTGAAGATGATCAGCCAGATGCCTGTGACGCATTATCAAAACGCAACACTAGGGGGTGCACCCAAGAAACAGGTGTTGTATATGACTCGGATCCAGACACCTCCCCTCAGCGCGCTTCAGAAGGAATGGCTTTTAGAAAATGGAGGTGTGTGGGGATATGTGTTCAATTATGAAGTCAACGAACTTTGCTTTTACCAGCTGGAGAAAGGAGAAACGTTTGGACCCCTCACTCCAAAAGCAACGCTTACATCAGTGGACTGGTCTGTGCTGAATCTGCTGGTGTCAAACAACCTCAGAGCAAATGAAGGAAAGGAGCCTGCGACAAAAGACAAACAGACACAAACGCCTGTGTGGGTTAAACAGGAATTTTCCACCGGTGCTCGCCCAGAAAAAAATTGTAACCTGCAGCCTTTGGGAGACGAAAAGCTTGGGTTCTGGCAGATGGTTCTACCGTTCAAGCCGTCAGGTGGTCGAAGGAGATGAACACTCGGACGAATTTGTCTTGGAATATTTCAACACCGAATGCGGCGTGTTCCAGGCGTCATTACGGCTGCCGCTCAAGGTGTGGATGAAATGACTCACACACGCAAGCACCGAGAAGAGGGTGGGAATGCGATGATCCCTTCACCACCTCGCTGTCAGTCTACCCCGCGGAGTCCCATGGATGTGATCCCAGAGGAGAACCCTGCAACAGCGACGCAGGAGCTTGATACAGCCCCGCAGAAGCTTGATACAGCTCCTGAAGCAGCAGCAACTCCGCACGCTGGGAGCCCTACCCTCGATACGACAGCCCCATCTTCACCGTCGGGGACCCCTGACTGGATTCTACCTCCTCCAACACCATCTCCCTCCCCTGACTGGCCCTCTTCTTCTTCTTCGGTATCCTCAACTCTAAGCGCCTCACCTCCCCCCTCTCCCGAGAAAGAGGACAAACCTGACGGGGTGCTCTCTGACTTATTTCTGAACACGGTGAGAGCCGCGGTGGTTCGCCTGTTGAGCAAGGTTCTGACCGTGTACAGATCTGAAATCTGTAACGGCTGTCAAATTGATCACCCGAGCCAGTTACAGCACGAATGTCTGTATGAGATGCCTGATTATTTCTTCTATCGGCACTATAATGAGTTGACGAAACGGCTTTGGACGGATCGTTTCATCAGAGCCATTCAACAGGCGCTTCAGGCACACCATATCCACATGTCTGCATACAGAGTCCACGGCGCTTCCGAGGCCTTTCTTCATAACCTCAAAAGACAAGACAAGAGAAATTGGAGAAGATGTACGACACTCTGATCGGTCAAGACGAGAAAAAGATTGAGCTGATGAACTATGTTGCGGACTTTTGGAAGGGAATTGAGTAATTCAAAAAAAAAGAAAAATGGGTAATTATCGCAGAAAACTTCTGAATTATGTAGAGGAACGTGTAATCGTTAATCAGTTAATCAATGTTTTAGATCAGGTGATTAAAAACAGAGTCACCCATGTTGCGGATAACAATGTTTTTTACTTTAGAGACGAAGTTGCAAGACTAGAAAAGATTTTGGATGTTCGAAATTTTGAAAATTGGGATCAGTTAGTAAGTGACACATTGCTAACAGTAAACAAATGCTCTGTATCTGATACCTTTTGTAAAATTATAAAAGAGATGACTAAAGATTCTTGCATGAGAATGTCTCATCTGTTTACTCTTTACACTTTATTTGTAGACGTTATGAGTTGTGTACAAAACATGTATCTGAATACCTGGACTGAATTGAGAACATTACACGATGATATTTTCCATATGTGTGGAATCAACGTGTTGAAGTTAACCTCCTGTACTTTGAGAAATGCTGTGTGTGTTTATAGTCAATAAAAACGATTTAAAGAAGCTTGTATCCCATTGTTGTTTTTCAAAAAGCCCTAGAGAGGGCAGCCAGAAACATGACTGAAAAACGTGTATTATATGCCCTCACATCCCGGTAGTTTTGGGGGAGTGGAACGACTACGCAGAGCCGTGCAGGATGAAATGGGGACAAAAGTCAACGTAGAACGGGTCAAAGATTTTTTATCGGATCAGGACTCATATACTCTCCATAAACCGGCCAGGATACATTTTGTCAGAAATAGAGTGTTTGTACCACGACATCTAAATGATTTAGAAGGCCCGTGGGAGGTAGCTCTGGCAGAGATTTCATACCCCCACACCTGGTTTAACATTTCTAGTGAGGATGCTTATTTTGAATGGAGGAATAAACCCCAAGATGATGCTTCAAAAAGCGAGGTGTTCACCCGTCAGGGGTTTAGGGGAGGTTATTATCACAACCTGGACCAGCTCAAGATAGAGCTGAATGCCTTTCTTAGAAAAATGAACTCCGATATTTATTTAGGGTTTAGCTCCATTCAAAAGAGATTTGATTTTCAGGCAGGAGGTCAATTTCATTTACTATTTTACCCCCCTCTGGCTTACATCATGGGGGTTAACCCGGGAGAATGGGTTATTTTCAATCAAAAGATGGCTCCATATCCGGCTGATATAAAGGGAGGATTTTATCACATGTATTGCTATAGTGATGTGGTACGACATCAGTTGGTTGGTGACGCTTACGCTCCGCTCTTGAGAACGATCCCTATAGAAGGAACGTACAGGGACGTCATCACGCAGTATTTTAATCCACCTGCTACCTACCGGTGGTCAAGCAACACATCGAAAACATCCACATTGAGATAAAGATGGATCAAAATAAACCTGTAAATTTTACTTTTGGGAAGACTATTGTGAAACTCCATTTTAGACCTTCCAAAAAAAATCCTCTGTGACAAAAACAAAATGATGCATCAGAGACTAGATCCTCACCGTTTTGTGAATTATTATGAGAATCAAGTAGGGGGCGCTCTCCCTGGTTTTTACGGGGCGCCTGTTATGTACGGGAGAGGAATCAGTTCAATTTTTTCTAAAATATTTTGTTTTGTATCGCCGTTGGTGAAAAAAGGATCTGCCATTGCTAAACCTCATCTTAAATCAGCCGCAAAAAACATTGCCTCGGAGGTGATAAGCCACACTGTTAGTAGAATAGGGAGTCGATCGGCCGACAGGGCTCAAGAAGGATCCGGCGGTATGATGGTTTTAGCGACTGAGGAAGAGACCTCCCGGGCAACGAGTAAAAGAGCGTAGATCAAAAAAGAGAAAATCAGTAGGGAGAAGTAAGTCCAAAGGAAAGCACGCTGTTGCGAGCTCCGGAGATATATTTTAGAAAACAAATATGGCGCTTTTACATCACAAATCGGCCGAATGCACTATGGGGGAGCTGTATTTATTTTCAGCACCCGTGACGCAACTGTCTATCGAAGAAAAGCTCTACACGGAAGTCCTGCCTTTGTCAGCCATTACTGACGGAGGTCCTATTGAATTTTTTACTTGTAAAAATACTTGGATCTGAATGATACTTTGATTCATCTTCGTGTGAAAATTACCAACGCCGATGGATCAAACCTAGCTGCCGACGCAGCAGTGGGTCTCATCAATTATCCTCTGAATACAATTTTTAACCAATGCGACGTTATTCTGGGAGATAGGTTAATTTCACAATCCAGCGCAACTCACCCTTACAGAGCGATGATAGAGACCCTCCTCAACTATTCAGACGATATGCTAAAAAGTCAATTCACTGCAGGGTTATTTTACAAAGACACGGCCGGTGCTATGGACTCTATTGTACCAAATAATGGGCCAAACAGGGGGTTAAATCAGAAAGCTCGGTTCACCTCGGAATCTAAAGAGCTTCACCTGCTAGGTCCTCTTCATGCAGACATATTTTTCTGCGAGAGGCTTCTCTTGAACTCTGTGTATTTGAGAATTAAGCTGACCAGAGCTAACGACGCTCTGTTTCATGGGCAACGCCGCCAGCACTTTCCGTTTAAAAATACCGGGGGCCTCGTTGTTTGTCAAGAAAGTCACCGTTTCCCCCGCTGTGCGTTTAGGCCACGCGTCAGCATTAATGAGGGAGAACGCTCTCTACCCTTTATTACGCGTGAACGTAAAAACCTACTCCATCCCTGAGAATTCCAGAATATGTAACTCTTCCTGGGGACGATGCCTAAATATCTAGTGATAGCCATGGTTAACCACGAAGCCTTCACAGGAAACCCTTCAATTTTATTCACAACAACGTCGAATACATGGCTCTGTGTCAGGACGGGAGACAGGTGCCCGCTAAAGCTTTCCAACCTCAATTTAATCAGGGGTTATCCGTCAGAGAGTTTTATAATATGTTTACCGCTACAGGGAGACACTTGAAAGATTTAACTCTAAGCATCGACCGGGAGGAATTTCAGCGGGGCTACTCTTTGTTTGTTTTTAATCTCAAGGCCTGCGAAGATGCCGACGCATTGTTGAGTGTTTCCAACGGAAGTTTAAGACTGGAAATGAGATTCAGAGAACCGTTGCCCCATACTACCACTCTCATTGTTTACGCTTGCTACGAGTCTATATTGGAGATTAATTCCAAACAACAGGTGCTTGTGCACTATTACTGAGACAATATGAACAATCACCAATTGGACGGGTTACTACGTCATTTACTAGGAGATGCTTTTTGCGGAGTGTGGGCCGCAGATCAGTTACCTTTACTGAGTCAGTCCTTTAGATTTCTAGCCTTTTTTATAGTCAACACGCACCCTGCACACGAACCAGGAGAGCACTGGTTGGCCCTCACTCTTGAGGAAGGCAAAATAGGCAGCTTTTTTGATTCTTTTGGATTCTCCCCGGATTTTTCATATTATTCTAAAACCATCTTGCAATTTTTAGAAAACCGTTGTGAATCTATTTTATACCACAACCGTCAGCTTCTACACGTTCTGTCTATGGTGTGCGGTCAACATTGTGTTTATTATTTATGCCACAGAGCCTGCGGCCTATCTTTTGAAAATGTGCTGTCTTTGTATCACGATGATGTGATGAAGAATGATGTTATGGTATCAAAGTTTGTGAAAAAATATCAAAGTTGTATGAGGTTGCAAAGAGCCGGATCTTTTCACCACACCGTCTGTTCTTTACAAATGTTTAAAGATTGTTACAACTTATAAATAAAGAAGGATCTGGAGACTGTCAAATTCGTTTGAATCATTTTTTATTCAAATATAGCCAGCTAGGGGATAAAGGTATATGTTTCTTTCGTTTTCTCGATCTTAACGGCGGAGGTGATGTTTCTATCTCATAGTCCCAGCGCGGTGCTAAGGGCGTCTGTTTTTTCCCCTTCTTCAACACTAGGAGTGACCCCTCATCGTCGTCGTCCCAAATCGGTCCTCCCTTTTGAAGTTTATGATATTGCTTGCGAGCACGGGGGTTACTCATCAAGGATGAAGGGATGTTGAGCTCCCGTAAAATATTTAGAAACCCCATCCATCCCTTGGGCTCTCTAGATTTTTTACGCATGACGGAGAGGTTTTTAAACAGGTCTAGCAAGTGTGAGCCTTTCACAATCTCTCCTTTATGAACAAACTCTCCAGAAGGAGCCCATCCGCTCTGATTAATTTCTTCATAATGTACTCTGCATTGTTACGGTAGCGAACAGGTAGGTTTTGCAGCACCTCGCTAGCGGTTTCATCCAGCGTTACTTGTTTGTCTTCTCGCTGATTTTCTTGTTCCCTCGATTCTTGGGTTAGAGTCAAAGTGATACGACGGTCATCTTTCTCATCTTGTTTGAGTAATGCTAGGAATCTTTGCAGCAGAGCGTTGTATTTTTTAATTTTATCATGGGCGTTCAAACACTTTTCATTTAACACATCCAAATCATTTTCTGCCGTACGTCTCATCGTTTCCCCGGCGCTGTGAGCAGAAACTACCGACTGACTCAGACGGTTTAGCTGTTGCGGCGAAATCAAAAACATCTTTTGACTCATGATTTATCTTCTAATAAGCCCTCCCAGCAGCTCTCCAAATATCGGTACCACCGCTCACATCAAAGGTAAAAGAAAACCTCCAGACTGTTTTCTCAGAGCCTGGTATTTTGTTTTTAGACTGGTTTTTTTAATCGGCCAGCAACCTGATATTTTTCTTTTGTTTTCTGAGTTTTTTATATTGAGCTGAGGACAGGGGAATGTTTCCTTTTAAGAGGTTTAAGGAGAGCTCGCACAGAGAATATCTTTACGTTTCCGAGGTGTGGCGTGACATAAAGTGCGTAGTAAAGGCGCATTTCTTTTTAGACGCCCCGACATGCTGGATCAGGAGTTGGAATTAGGTAGATAGACAACGGGCCACTGATGGGGGAGTATTCCCGTCCTTAGTCTGTATTGTTCTGGGCAGCCGGGTGTGAGATCGATCAAAGTACCCGTGAGGATCTTTGGTAGTGTCTCCAAAACTTTCTAATAAAAGCTTTGCGTCTGGGAAAAATTTGTTGAGCCAATATATTCAACTGTAATCTGTCTCGAGGGTTTTTAAACAGTACCAGATAATTACTGTTTAAACTGATGGTGCGGCTGAGTTTACCTTGATGGAAAAGATTTTGAGTCAGCATCATGACGGACATGTTCTTGTGATGTATCTATTGTGTAAAAATTTTGACTACATCGGGATGGTCAGAGGCCTGAAAAATGACATCGTCCAAATTGATCAAATGATTTGAAACAGGGAAACAGTTTTTCATCATCAAAAAAAGGAGGCAGGCCTTCAACAAATTTAATCTTTTTATTCTTCTTTTGCAGTTCAGCATACAACGGTTGAAACGATGTAAAAATCCATACAATGTTATCAGGCAGTATATCCATCACATGATTACTGTCAGCAGGTAGACACGGGACACAGAGGTTAGTACTGAGACGAGGGAGTTTATTGAAACAGCCAGATAGAGAAAAGCAATGACAGGAGCTAAGCTAGGAAAGTCTATGGGTCTTAACTTGATGTAGCGCTGGTAGTAAGATCCACTGGAGGAGACTGGTGACAGGAAAGCCGGGAGCTGATGAAACACACAACGGAGAAGTCCAAAGTCCAAAAGGGGTTGTCAAGAGAAGCTGTGGTCGGGTTGAGTTCTCGTAAGAGGTTTGCGACCAGACAGTGAGTGAACCGGGGGAGTGAGACTATATAGTGTGGAGTAGATGATTAGTGGCAGGTGTGTAATCAATACTCAGGTGAGTGCGATCTGCTGATTACAGTGGGTGGAGCTGGTGGTGTCAATGTTGGCTCTCTGACAATTACAGTTTTCCAAAACAGACTTTACAAAATAAGAATTGCCACAGCCACTCGGTCCTGTGACCAGACAAGAAAAAGGCACTTTCAGTCTAGGGTCAAAGTCAATTTCTTCGGTTGAAAACATTTTCTCCTCAATAACCAAAAGGCAATGTATGTCCTAGACTCAGCAGCCGTCTTTTATCATATACAACTCAGAACTTTTTTTGGAATGTGTTTTTTAGAAGGAAGCCTTTCTTATCTTGCACAATACTGTGTTGAGGTATTTCAAGGACCCCCCTCTCGTCAGAGTTTTGCACATAATCCTGAACCAGGTCTTTGATGCTATCAAAGTTGACAATTTCACAGCATTGGTGCGTCTGTGTAATGCCTTTTAAGCATAAAACAACCTTGTTGTTTTGAGTTTGGTAAGCATAACTTTTTGGACCCGCAGCCACAAATTCTTTGATGCTATCTCCCCCTAGCTTGTCCGTCAAATCTCCCAGGTAATTACCCAGCTTGAGCAGCGTCTCTCCCTCTTTTGTGACATAGATGAGGCTGTCTGTATCGCAGTAAAGGACTTTGTCTTGCAGCTGTTCCAAATACCTGTACAAAGTCAGACATCTGTAGGCTGTGGTGAAAGCGGCTATAAAAACGTTATCTACCTTGTTGCGTAGCGGGATACAATGGTCTCCGTAAGACCACTGAACCAAAGCCACTTTGTCATTGATGAAGGAGAAGTACTTGACTTTATATTTTTCAGAAAACATGAGGTTAAAGAATTCTTCCGGGTCTGTGACTAGTTTGGTTTGTGTTTGATTGCATCTCTGCGCGAACTTACCCCAGAAGGAGTTCAGACATAATTTAGACACTTGTCTTTTAGCAGGGTTTTGTCTGATTTTATCAGCAAAATCCCTTGGTTTGCATGATAGTCGCTGATGTACTTTTCTCTGCTTCCTGATCTACAGCATCGGACGGGCAACCCAAAGCTTCTTGTTTACCTTTCAGAAAAGTGTGCATATAGTCAACAAAAATAGAATCACTCCGTCTATCAAAATGCCATACCTCAGTTATTTCAGCTATCCGATAGCCCATCTCCAAAGCCTTGTTAAATTCAGGAGTGACCCAGACACCGGTCAACGCCCTGTCATCATCGCTATGCCGACACGGACCCTCCTGCAAATTGAGCTCTGCGCTTGCTCGACAAAGGGTAAACACAAGCTTACTCCCTGTCGTTCTATGGGGCAGGACTGGAAAGTACAACTCTCTCAGGGGGTAGACCCTTGCCCTGATTAGCCCAAAGTAGCTTTGAGGTTCTTGGAAATCTTTATAGATTATTTCAGGGTGTCCGAGAGGATAGGGGAAGTTGGTGTTACAGTAAGGATAGAGAGATGTCATATCTACATAAGAGATTGTCTCGTTCGACGCAGCGGTGTGTCTCAACTTTATAGCAGAGGTAAACCCTCCGTACAAAGCTTTGTGGGGTGACAATGGTTGTGGGGCATTATATTGTTTGAGAAACTCCTTCAACCCTTGATGAGATTTCTTCATCATCCTCCATGTATGCTCACGCATGATGAGTTTTACCTTGTGCGTGGCTTCTAACTCACGTAATTTCTCCTCGCAGTGCGTCTGCAACTGTCCGAAGGGACGGCACGTCAGAGGACAGGTGTCGTGCGCTTGATAGCAAGTTGAACAACCTTGATAGAAACACCCTAGAAACTCATAGGCATATTTCACCCCAGCTATTTCAGTATACCCGTCTACAAAGAATCGCCCCAGCTGTTTTTCCCCCTTATTTAAAGCATGTTGGATAGGGATGCCGCGGGTGTGTGACAACCACTCTAACCACTGGATACCGGCGTTTGAAAATGTTATGAACTGACGCCTGTAGTCGTCCGGAGAGGGGATTGCTAATGTTTTCGGTGGTAGAAAGTTTGTCAGAAACACCTTCATGCATGCCGACGCGATGGTCGCACGGCTGAAGGGATCAACGGCGGTTTCAGCGATATACTGTTTTCTGAACAGCATGCAACCCTCAGCGAGAATGTCTACATCATTTTGACAATAGAGGCGAGTCTCTTTCATGAAGTTGAATGTGCCGTGTCGCACCATCGCGTACCAACTGTAAAAGTCTGTTAATCCCGTAAGACTGAGGGGGAGGGTACTCACCTGTATAACTCAAATGGGCCTCTGAGCTGAAACCATGAGGAAAGTACCCCTTTATTTTATCACTGAAACCAAGCGCTTTTGGAAAATTAGCTAAACGCATGGTTAAAAAGGATAAAGAGTCAATGTATCTTTGTTTGTAATCGTTATTGGTGACGCAAATTACTTTTGACCCTTGCATAATCAAAGAGGGCTTTAACCCCTGTTCTACCATGGCTTTGATAAGGAGATAGCTGTCAAAACCTTGGGCATTGTGTGCTATAAACACTGCATTTTTGTACAAAGGTCGTCTGAAATGCAGTATAAACTCTTTGGCGCAATCTGTACCCTGAGGGCTCCATGTTTTACCATCTAAGGTTCGTGTACACACTAAAAACGGAACGTGAACGTAGGTTTCAAAATCATAAAACACCACTTTTTCATTGTGTTTTGTTTCAGAGGGTAGCATTTGGATGTAGCACTGATGAACCTCTGACTCATAGTAAGAGATCAATTTCTCGGCGCAAATTTTACATTTCGCAGTCTGACATTTGTGTTGTTTACCATTACCGTTCATAGCACAGTAGTACAGCCTTGCACATTTGGTAAATGTTTTGTACAAGGCACAAGTGCTGGCATATGTTTGACTTCTCGATCTCTCTGTAGGTTCTTTGTGTTTGGCTAAACAGAAAGGCGAGCGACACGTTCTGTTGCATTGGTCACACACAACAGGTTGACACGGCCTCTGTGTACAACTGGGGTCAAAGCATATGGTGCAACGAGCTTCGCAAATATGTCCTAACACGGTGTTAAAACCTGTAAAGCAGTGCTCACAAACATAAGGCGAACCTAGAAAGGCTTTGAGATTTTTAACCGCGTAGTAGTGATTTTGGAAGAGAAACAAAATCAGTGTTTTACTCCGTCCTGGGCTATCTGTCAAGAATTTGCGGAGAGCCCTGTCTTCCTCGGTTCTGTAAAACACTACAATTTTACAGTCCAACACGGTTTCAAATTTTGGGATGTCGCTAAAGGTTACAGCGGTCTGATCGTCTAACCCTACTTCATTTTGAAGCTGTCTACCGCGTTCGAGGGCTTCTCTATCGTTGATATCGGGATGTAACAGATGAGCCAGACAGATGGCAAAACATAGTTGATTCTCTCTGTTGTGGACGATGTACAGAAAAGGTCTTTTTTTTTAATGATTTCATTGTCTAGCATTTTCCCAAGGAATCGTTAACCCCCACCCCTAGAGTTCTGGATCACTTCTACGACAAGTTCTAACAGACCATCAGCTATAATGGCCCAGTTAGACTGCACAACACAGAGTAAGAGCCTTTCAAAGTCGGCTAGGCTGGGGAGCTCGTCATTAGATAAGACGACCAAGACGTTACTAGGGAGATTTTGACCACGCAGCTCTAACTGTACCGCATCTCGAGGAGTGACGTATGCTAATGCTTGCTGTAGCAACGCATCTGCTTGTTCTAACGTATTGTTGTAATACATGCCGTAATCCACTATTCCATCTGCGTTAAGAGGGGGTGGGAAGTTTAATAACTGTCTGATTTCGTAGAAAAGGTTTCAGTCGTAGTCATCTGGAGCATACCCAGTCCTCCACAGGAGGACTGGGTATGCTGAGATCGATATAGTTTTGGGGTGTCTGAGGGTTTGATACAGCGGGACTTTGTTCGAGCTGGACGTTATTTATTCTGATTGTTTCGTTCGGTGATGATTCATTCTCTAACTGCTCAAGGCTGGAGAGAGCTTGATTGTGGTTGATGTGGTTGCGACCCGATGAGAATCCTGGATCTCTGTCCGCTGGTTGAGGCCTAGACCACTCCGCAAGCCATCAGTGGTTGATTAGGGGTTGAGACAGACTCGTTGTGAAATGGCGGTTGTTCTTCAAGATTTTGATGTGGTATCACATCCCCTGGATCTCCTCCGGTTAACCAGGCAGCCTCTAGAGAATGTTTAACGTTTTGACCACCTGAGGTATCCCTGGTTGTGTCATGCAGTGGCTGTGATGATGGTGATAGCCCTTCTTGGAAATATTGATCCAATTCGCCCCACGGATCTAGCACGAGAAGAAAAAAAGTTTTTGATAAATATTCTGTGTAAGTTTTAGGTTAAAAAATTAAATTTAAAAAATGTAGCAACTCACATGGTTCCACGTCCTCGGAAACCACAGATGAGGAGTCTGTATCAGATGAGGTCTCAGATGTTGAGGTATCAGTTGATGACTCTGAAAGATGTAATTTATAATCACGGTAGGAAATAAAAGTCTTTTAAATATTTCAGTATTAAAAATACATGATGTAGTCCTATACTTACCAGAGTCCTTGGCTTGAAGGTTCAGCCCTCCGTTGAGAGTCACTGCAAAGAATGAAAAAAGTCCCTATGTTTCGGCCTAAAGGTTTAAACACGTAAAATATAATTTTAAAGATATAGATAATTTACCGGATGCTTGAGCCATTCAGTCAGATTCAGAAGTTCTGTTCTCTGCGTCTCCCTTTGTTATCTGTCTACATCACTAGGTACCCCTGTCTTTATGTCCTGTGTGAAAACAAGGGTTGATCTCTTGACCTTCTCTGGTCCCTGTGTGTGTGTGTGTGTGTGTGTGTGTGTGTGTGTGTGTTTGATGCAGAGATTAGCCTCTGAGATTTAGCATTTATTTTACTTTCTTGTCGTTTTTGAGATGTTTATTATCCAAACCTCCAACACGTGGCTTCACAGAGAAACTTCAAGTACATTTGACATCAGGCTCTGTGTTAAAGATGCTAATTGTAATTTCCCTCATGATATTGTGAAACTTTAAAGTACACTTTATAAGTGTATAAGATGATTGACAAATGCCATATGCTTCCATATAGTTTTTCTAATTACTCTGTGTGTGAGGTGTTTCACACGGCATTTCAAACTGCCTTTAAGCTGTTGGTATTACAGAGGAAATCTGATGCCCTCATTCCTTGATCTGTCTTCACATAACGGGTCTCCAGAAAGTGCAGGAAACATTGATCCTTCTAAGGACAGGGGACGTATAGATGATTGACAAATGCCATATGCTTCCATATAGTTTTTCTAATTACTCTGTGTTTGAGGTGTTTCACACGCCATTTCAAACTGCCTTTAAGCTGTTGGTATTACAGAGGAAATCTGATGCCCTCATTCCTTGATCTGTCTTCACACAATCTGCACAGGCGTTGTAAGGAATGCTGCATGTAAACATTCATCAGGAGTCGCTGAGTCTCCAACGCTCCTCACCGGAAGCTGAGCAGCCTGGAGAGGAGGAAAAGACTGCCTCCAGTGGCTGGGTGGTGTTTTCCAGGAGTGCCTCTTCTTCATGCTCCTTTCATGAAGCTGATTATCAATCTTTAGCACCAATGCGACCAGGGCATCAAAGTCTGAGGGTAAGTCGAGCGGTGCTAGGTGGTCCTCTACAGGACTGTTTTGAATGCACTGACTGGCACATATTCAGAGATGTCAACTGTAAAGTCTACTTCGCCTCCAGAGGACCTGCCACTGTCAGTATTCACACCGGATGTGAGAAGAACCCTGCTGAGGGTGAATATGAGTAAAGTTGCTGGGCCTGATAACATCCCTGGCTGTGTACTAACAAAAATAGCTAGTTGATGTTATTACTGACATTTTTAACATATCACTGTTTCAGGAGAGTGTTCCCACCTGCTTCAAGCCACCACTGTCCCTGTACCTAAAAAGTCTGCAGTGTCTAGTCTAAATGACCTCCACCCTATGGCTCTCACCCCCAGTCTGATGAAGTGCTTTGAGAAACTGGTTCTCCAGCACATAAAGCACAACATCCCAGCCAGTCTGGACCCTCACCAGTTTCACCTCAGTTCACAGATCCACAGAGGATGCCATCTCCACTGCCCTCCACTCAGTCTTCACCCACCTTGAGAAGAACAACACAACTACATTAAAATGCTGTTTGTTGATTTCAGCTCAGCATTCAACACTATCTCCCCTATGAAACTGATTGGCAAACTTAACACGCTAGGCTTGAGTACCACACTCTGCAAATGGATATTGGACTTTCTCACAAACAGACCCCAGACAGTTCAGATTGGCGGTCACACCTCCTCCACTCTAGTGCTCAACACCGGAGCCCCCCCAGGGTTGTGTGCTCAGCCCCCTCCTGTTCATACTGTACACCCATGACTGCAGTCCCCGACATGAAGACAACTCTGTTGCGAAGATTGTGGATGACACTTCCATCATCAGCCAGATTTCTAATGATGAAACTTCATATCGGCAACAATCTTGCAGAGTGGTACACAGAGAACAACCTACTGCTCAACGTCAGCAAAACCAAGTGGCTGATTGTTGATCAGTGGACCTGACGTGAAGCAGGTGAACAGTTTTAGGCTCCTGGGAATCAGCATCACAGAGAATATGTCATGATCATCTCACATTTCCACGCTGGTAAAGAAGGCTCAGAAATGGCTATATTTCTTGAGGAAACTTAAGAAGGCAAAATTCCTGTGTCAACTTTTACAGAGGAGCAAGAGAAAGCATCTTGACTGGAAACATCACAAACTGGAATGGGATGTGCACAGCCCAAGACAGGAGGGCTCTGTATCAGAATCAGAAATACTTTATTGATCCCTGAGGGGAAACTCTTTTGTTACAGCTGCTCACTATCACGTCAGTGCACACAGGAATAGAAGTACTAAGCAAATCAAAATATAATACACTATAATACAGGTAAGATAATGTAAGTACAAAGTGGATATAAGTATAAAAGCTAATTAAGTGTAAGTACAAAAATGGTTTTAGATGTTGATAGGTTGATAAGTACGCATGGTATAATAATACAATGTAATAATATAAGTAATAGTGCATTAATGAGTACTGTCAAGTTAAGTGTATGATGAGAAGATGATTATGAGACAGTGGATATTGCACAGCAGTAATAGAAGTATGAATAAATAAATATCTGAAAACAGAGTATATTGCACAGCAGTATTAAACAGAGAATATTGCACAATTATTTCAAGTACTGCAGTGATGTTAATGGTCCAATGTCCAGTTTATCGACTTAAGGTCATACAGACTGACACTTAGGGAGGGAGGAGTTGAAGAGTTTGATGGCCACAGACATGAATGACTTCCTGTGGCGCTCTGTGGTGCATTTTTGGGGGATGAGTCTTTCGCTGAAGGTACTCCTTTGTTTGACCAGCACGTCATGGAGTGGGTGGGAGACACTGTCCAAGATGGCATGTAGTTTGGCCAGCATCCTCCTCTCTGACACCACCGACCAAGAGTCCAGCTCCACCCCACAATGTCACTGGCCTTACGGATTAGTTTGTTGAGTCGTTTAGCGTAGCAGGTGATTAAAACTGTTCAGAAGATCATTGGTACCAACCTACCGCACCTCAGTGATATTGGTGAGGTGAGTTGCCTGTGCAGAGCCCAAAGGATACTAAAACACATAACCCACCCCAGTCACAGCCTGTTCACCCTGCTGCCATCAGGCAAGAGATACAGAAGTATCTGCTGCCGGACCACCAGACTTCAGAGCAGCTTCTTCCCTCAGGCTGTGAGACTGCTAAATTCATCCCCAGCACTCCCCCATGTAAAATTGTTTTATTTCTATGACTTATTTATTCATCAATCTACTGTATATCATTTTTGTATGAAATGTATGTTTGGTTTTATTTTTGTGAGTAGAAAAAAGGGAACTGTAGCTAAATCTTGTTTTACACCCCTATGTTGTAAAATGATAAATAAATCAACCCTGTACCTTGTAACCTCGTACCTTGAAAATGTCTGCCAAATAAAATCATTGATTTTAAAGATAGTTGGTTGTCATAGTTAGCCACATCTCTCTCCCTATCCTTGTGTACTCTAGTATGCTCTCCTCTCCTGGTGTTCCTTGTCAGTCCTCTGTTCTTCAATATGTGTGTGTGTGTGTGTACCGGCCTGGGAGGGGTTCCCTGGTTTTCCCTCCTGCTGCGGATCACCGGCACACCTGAAGTTCATCATCCAATCGGTCTCCATAGTATATCTACCTGGCTCTACCTCACAACCAGCACCAGATCGTCTCCATACTACACCATTGCCACTGCTCTCTTCTCGTTAAGTTTATTGTAACCCGTTATTGTTATATCTCGTATAACCCTGTCTGTCTCTGCCACAGAGTCACTCCCTGCCAGTGATCGCAGCCACCTTGTGTTCCCTGATCTCTGCAACGCTGCTTCCCTGTTCTGCCTGCCACGCTACACAAGCCAGCTGTTTCCTGCTCTACCAGCCACGCTACCCAAGCCATATCCAGAAGCCCCGCTCAGCGCCTACGCCCCTTGGAACTCAGCCGGTGCTCCATGGACTGTGTCGGTAGACTGCACACCTGTCCCCAACGAACTACACCTGTTCCACCCACTCTGGAAGAGCACTCAGCGACCTATACTGGTGTACAAATAAGCACTGTTATTTATTTATGTATTTGCTTATTTATCATTTGTCATTTTAGGTACATGTATACTTCTACTCCTCTACATTTCAGAGGTTAATATTGTACTTTTTACTTTTGTAAAATTTTAATCGCAGGACTTTTAATTGTAATGGAGTTTAAATTGTATTAATTTTGCTGTGCTGGGATGAAGCTGTGAATCACCCAAGAATGTAACATTCAGAACATGCAGAGGCTTTATGTCAGTCTGGCCTGGGTAGTTTGTCTTTATAGAATAGAATGCCTTTATTGTCATTGCACAGCTGTACAATGAAATTTAATGTGTTCCCTTAGCAATACATACAATATAAAAAGAAAAATCACACACACATATGCACTGCATATTAAGGGCAACACACATAAATAAGTATAATATAAATATAAAATCTATAAATAAATCTGTATTGCACTACTCCGTGAGATATGGACAGTCATACAGAGTTCAATTCTGTGATGGCACTCGGGTAGAAACTTTTCAGTAGTCTGGAGGTGCAGGTCTTGATAGACCTGTAGCGCCTTCCAGAGGGCAGCAGAGCAAAAAGGTGGTATCCACTCTATTATGGAACTCAACAGGGCATTTGCGAGTTTTAGCACTAACATTGATACTTATTTTCTCAATCTCTTTATCTTACTTTTGACTTTCACCTGTATCCATCATGAAAAGAGTACTAGAATATTTTACTCAAGTAAAAGTAAAATTACAAGTGTAAAATGGTACTCAGATAAAGGCAAGAAGACAAGAAGTCTGTCAGTTAAAATGTGTTACATTAAAAAAGGGCAGTGCCAATTGATGATGATGATGCTATATTCTGGTACTTTCAAATTAAATAACACATACATGCTACGAAATAAAATCCATCAATGTACACACTGTTGAAACACCATCAGCAAAACGCTTTGTGTGTATCCAAATGTGTTGAATGCATTTCCTTCCTCCTCTGTCCTGGCCAGGACAATGACTTTATATTTTGGCACTGAAAATAAAACTTGACATTGAAAACAAAACCTCAACTGAAAAGGGAAACATTGTCATTGAAACACTTGTATTCAAAGAAGTTGTATTGGCACTGAGAAAAGCTCCACAGAAAAATAAAACATGGGCATTTTAAAAACTCAAAGCTTTCAATAAAGAATTCATATAACACACTTGTACAATGCCAGGGGTCAGCATGCCTAGGTCCCCACCTTTGCCTGCTGCCTGGCTTACAATGCACCCAACCCCAATGCTTATCCCTGCAGGTGGTCAGTCCACAGGGCAGGTACTCCATTTAGTTTTTTCAAGTTGTGCCTAGCTGAGTCCGTGGGTCAAGGCCCAGCCGATACTTGGAAGAGGTCTGTCTGATCTGAACCTGAGTGATGCTTTGTCATTGGACTTCTGTGCTAGTCATTGATTGGCCATAACATACATCATGTTCAAGCACATGGTGACAAGTGTACTTAGTACCAGAATCCCTTAGGCCAAAGATTGATGATCGACTTTGTGGTCAAATCATCACATCTGCAACTGCATGTCTTGGACACTCGGGTGAAGAGAGGATCAGAGCTGTCAAGTGAAGAAATGTTAAATAAAAAACTGCATTTATAGTCTTCTGACCAATCAAAGCGCTTTACAAGGTGCCAGCTGCTCATCAGAAAGAGTAACTAATCATTCACATACACACTCACAAACCAACAGCACAGCCTTCGGGAGCAATTTGGGGTATCAATTTCAGTATCTTGCCCAAGGACACTCGCGACATGTGGGCTGGAGAGAGCCGGGGATCGAACCACCAATCTTCATATTATTGGAAAACCCACTCTACCTCTAAGCCACAGCTGACCGTGGTTGCTGATGTAGTCAAGAAGGTCCTCAGCGGTAAGGCGCCAGGTGTGGATGAGAGTGTGAGTGCGCATGAGCCAACGTGCATGCTGCCTGTTGCCGTAGCTCACCTCATCGTCTTACTTTTTCCAACTTTTAGCTTTATTTTTCTTCCAAACTTGAGTAACTGTGTGTAAATATAATTTAAAATATGTTCTTTACGAAAATTAGAGTAGAACAACACTGACTAATTTCACCCAGTATGTGAATTGTCCTACTAGAGAGGAGAGGACACTGGACCTGCTGTATGCTAACGTTAAGGACGCATACAGCTCTTCCCCCCACCCCCCTGGATAGGTCAGACCACAACCTGGTTCACCTCAAACCCTGCTATGTGCCTCTGGTTAAAAGGCAGCCTGCGACCACAAGGACAATGAGGAGATGGCCAGAGGAGGCCTATGAGACACTGCAGGAATGTTTTGAAGTGACAAACTGGGATGCACTCTGTGAGCCTCATGGAGAGGACATTGACGGGCTACGAGAGTGCATTACTGGCTACATTAACTTCTGTATGAACTGCAATGTCCCAACTAAGATGGTCCATTGTTATCCAAATAACAAATTGTGGGTAACAAAGGACATCAACGACATCCTGAATGCCAAGAGGAGGGCCTTTACTGAATACTCTACTGGTAATAGGGAAGAGGTGAGGGCAATCCAGGCCGACCTGAAGGTGAAGATCAGGGAGGCCATGGAGAAGTACAGGAGAAAGCTGGAGCGGAAACTCCAGCAGAACAATATGAGAGAGGTCTGCATCGGCATGAAGAGCATCACTGGCTTCAGACTGACTGGCAGCAGAGGAGCTGAAGACAGCTTGGACAGGGCCAACGAACTCATTCTGTTCTTTAACAGATTCGACACACCGGCTCCTGCTCATCCAGGGGACTGTCCTCTCTCCCTTCCTCTTCACCATCTACACCACGGACTTTAGCTACCACACAGAGTCCTGCTACCTTCAGAAGTTTTCTGATGACTCTGCTGTGGTGGGATGTATCAGCGGTGGTGATGAGTCTGAGTAGAGGGCTGTGGTGGGTAACTTGGTGTGAGCAGAACCATCTGAAGCTCAATGTGACAAAGTCTAAGGAGCTGGTTGTGGATCTACGAAGGGCCAAGGCACCAGTGACCCCGGTTTCCATCCAGGGGTTCAGTGTGGACATTGTAGAGGATTTCAAGTACCTGGGAGTACACATGGAAATTAAACTGGACTGGGCTAAGAACACTCAAGCTGTTTACAGGACGGGCCAGAGCTGCCTCTATTTTCTGAGGAGGCTTAGGTCCTTCCAAGAATTCACCTGTAACTCCTAAACCGCATGTAAATCTGTTTCTCTTTGCTGTTGTTTTTTTAGCTAATATGTGTTGGAAAATTCATGTGACAATGACAAACAATTTGTTCAGTTGATAAGACAAACAGTTCAATAACTGTCATTTAACATGCATTTTTAATTTCATTATAATCCATAAAAAGGAGATACATATAACAATGTGTTTGTATTTCACTTTATTTCTGTGTTTGATTGGTTTTCATTTAGGCATTTTAAATTTTCAGTGGATGGTAGTTATTTCAGTCAAATATTTGCGGTAGTGGGCCAATCACATGTCATATTAAAACGAAGAATGCTTGCGGTGATTGGCTGCAAAAAAAAAACGTACAAATAGTCATTTTTTTCTAGATCTGGGTACAAAAAGGATCACAAGCAGTATCGTTTGACTGGAGACATTTCGATACTACTTGGTACCTGGTTATTTTGGTAGTAATACCAATACCCAGCCCTAGTCGCAAACTATCCAACAAAAACTGCAACCCAAAATTACTATCATTCCAAAATATAACAAAGAGCTACAATGAGAAATGCAAAGAAATGTGATTTGCATCTAAAATCACAGCTTCAGCATGACAGTGTTGCCTGCCTTTTGGTGTGCAATTTCAGTTTCTCTAAGCTTGGTCTTTACAATACCTTTTGGCAAGCTTGTTAACTATATCCACTTCCATCCATCCATTCTGGTAAAGATCTTCAACCACACTGAAATGCCTAATCATTCACTGTTTATCATTTTATACTCCTTTGAGGTCAAATTTTACAACCCTGGCAGTAATTTGCTCCTTCCCCTCGACACTGTAAACTGTACTTGGCACAATGATATACTATACACCATATGCATTATTCTACCTGGTATTTTCTGTGATATTTGTGATTAAATATTAAAACATATTCAGACATATTCAGGTGCAATAACAATATAGCACAATTAGTTGCAGTAGTTATAATTTCCATGATTCTTAAATACACACACACACACACACATCAAAATAATACACTAGTTTTCACTGCACCAGCCCTGAATAACAATGTTTTAATTTTTCTTTGTTTTGCACACAACTGTGTTTATGTCAAAGATTATATAATAAGTCATAGTTGTCCTGTTTGTTGACCTACTAAGCTGCATATATTCATGTGTGCTAGCCAGCAGTCTTATTCTTCACCGGCATTGTTTGTGCATTGCTACATTTCTTGACACATTACTGCCACCAACTGACGATCAGTGGATTGTGTGAAACCATTGGCAAGACTGTGTATTGCGCCACCTGAGTGCTTGCGAGTGTGCAATGGCATCCTCTAGTGCTTACCCGAGATACTGACAAAGCAGGGACCAAAACAGATTGCCATTGGGATTTTCACTGGCATTGCCATTAGGATTTTCATTGGCATTGCCATTGGGGTTTCCATCGCAATTTTTATTGGGATTACCATTGGAACTGACATCTGCATTGTTATCACCATTGGTGACATTAATTCCATCCTGGTTTTTGGTTTGTTCTGGCAGCTCCTGGTTTCGAATAGCTGTAGCACTTTTTACTCTTGTTATTTTTCTTAGCTCCTCTTTTCATGAAGGTCTTCATACACATGGGACACAGAGTTCCTTTCCTACATCTTCCATCTGATAATAAAGGCTTTAAGACATTCAAAAAAAGTTCCAAAGCCAAAAAAATCCACAGATTACAGCAAAAACCACAGTCCTAGAAAAGAAACAAAGGTAAACTTTAAGACTTATTTCAATATTTATGGAATGTACTACTGCTTTTATTGATTATTCCAAGGACATCTTTAACATGTGGTTTTACCTGGTAGTATTAGGTGGTGACACCAAGATTATGTTGCTAGCAAGTGTCATGGATCTAGGCTGAACCCAAATGCAGACTCCAGACAAGCAGGTATGGTAAGAAAAACAAGTAATTTATTGTAAAACTGGCAGGTATGGAGAATGGCAGGAGTTGGGGCTGAGATGAGGGGAAATCCAAGGAGTTGGTGTAACAGTGTAAATCCAATGAAGTGAGTTTGCCGGTGGGCTTAGGTGGCTGACAACACGGGCAGGTTGGCAGGGAATCCTAAAGACAGAGAAAACAAGTGTAAAGCAAAAACTGGCAGGCAGACAAACAAACTAACAACTAGGCAAGGTAAGTAAGCAAACTAGGAAAGTTCTGGACTAGAAGCGTGGCACATAACAAACCGAGTATGACACGATGATCTGGCAGGGACTGGATGTTGGTGCTGGGTCATTTTAGTAAGGCGGCGATGACTTGATGAAAGCCAGGGGTGCTGATTACTTGATGACTGGCAGGTGTGTAGCAAGAGCCGAGCCGGGACCAGGAGAGCAGCAGGAGGGAGCCACCACCAAACACAGAAACAGAGAGAGAACGAGCAGACAGACAAGACAAAACCAAAATGCACCTAGCACACTACATCCACACTAAAAGGCTGAAAATAACAAAAACACACTCATCAAGCAGGTGTCACAGGCAGGAGTCACAGAAGAGGGGTCGACAGGAAGCTTTCGTGAATTGCTCAGGATCTTTTATTTTTACTTACTTAAATAGATGAGTGGATGACAATTGAGCTGTCCTAAGATGTTTATTGTGTTGTGTGTCTGTGGTTGGATTTGTGGTGACATAGACTGACTTATGTAAAAGGTTAACAGTAACATTGAGTTATATCATGGTTTGCATGTGGAATATTAACAGCCATCAAATGAAAGTAAAGAACTAAAAGGATACTGATTCACTGTTAGATTTAGTTGTGTAAAAGCATAACGTCTCACAAAATGGAAATCCTCTAAAGTACATTGTTTTAGTAAATGTCACTTGTCTTCTTTTCACCTGTGCTTTTAAAGCCACAATATGCATTTATAAAACAGTAGAATTGGGCCCTTTGAGATATACTTAATTTTTATAATGCTAATAATAGAACCAGTCTTGTTTTTTGAGGATACCAAATAGTTTAAACATTATTTGAATGTAAATTTTTTAGAATAATTATATTTTACAATTATAAAATACACTGCACTGACTGAAGAAAGCTCAAAAAAGTTTATTATGTTTGAATTCCATTCGCTTGATGTTTTAAAAGTCACAATAATAACATTGTACAACTAAAATGATTTTGTTACAGATTTCTCCCTCTAATTGAAATAATTAGATTTTACTGGTTTTATTTTTAATTTTTTTGTAAGGGTGTTAAATGACCTAGTATGTAAAATACAAAAATATTGCAATCCAAACACAAGTCTTTTGCCAAATAAGACTTTTTGTTGTTGTTTTATGCTTTCTCATGAAAAATTATGACTTTAACTTTTTTCTTCAAATTATGACTTATGATATTCTACTATGATGTTCTTCTTATAGCAAAAAATGTTCATATAAAAAATAACTTTATTTGTGATATTGACTTTTTCTTTAAATTACTACTTTTTCTTGTAATGTTATAACCCTTTCTTGTTAATACTTGACTTTATCTTGTAATATTATGACTGTTTTCTCAACATCATGAATTTATCCATATTTTGACTTTATTTGATAAAATTTTCATATTAAGAATTTTTTTCTCAAAATGACAATTGTTTTCACCTAACCTTACGACTTTTTTCTCGAAATTTTTCTTCATTCTTGACATCTCATATATTTTTTCTTAGCTGCAAAAAAGAGAGCTTTGCAGAACCAGTTACATTCTTAACCAAAAGAGGCCTTTTAACTCAGTTTTAATCCCCCAAAATGGTATTAAGAGTTTTTACCTGCATTGCTGACAACATTTATAGTACTAATAGAATTCTCCGTATACAGTGTGAATAATTGTGATACATATTTTTTAAAATGTAATTACTAATGCATTAATAATAATAATAATAATAATAATAATAATAATAATAATAATAATAATGAAAATGTATAGTGATATGGTGGTATAGTTTCTGTAGCAACCTATTTTACAATCACAATTCTGAACATTTAGCTTATTTGATTGCTGTGTGTTGTCACTTACAAGTGATGCATTCTTATAATCGGTTTGGATGAGTGTCTCCTCGTAGGTCAGCTTTTCCTTGCAAAGTATTCCATTCTGGGAGGTGTTGAGGTTTGTCATCAAGCAGAAGTACCAATCTCCATCAAACAGAAGAGTGGATGCCCAAACAGCGCTCAGATACCAATATTTGATCGAAAACTTCACAATAAAGCTGCAGAAATAGTTGCAACAATAATTACAGCTGCAGTGAAATATCAACTTTTGATAGTAAGACTCAATTAAGGTGAAAAGCTAGGTGAGGATCAAAGGAGGTGCAGCTAAGAACACTACATCATTTCGATGGACACCTGGTCTGCATGAGCAAAAACAATCCATATCGAATAAGTACTGCAGAATGAAGAAGCAGGCTATGAGCAGGAATGCACTCGCAGCATTTGACATGATTTTTAGAGTTTGGAGGAACATCATTAAGGTGCACCATGCTGGCTGAAAGGGCTGAAAAATATTGAGTGAAAAAATCTTGTTTTCTAAGGGATGATGCTGCAACGCAGATCAAACATGTGCGTTGGAAATATTCTGTCCACCAGTCGAGGAAAAATGTGTCAGCCACAAGAACAAACAGGAAATCTTCTGCAGCATTTACCTTCTCTGATCAGCACAGTATGCTTTCACTTCTCATTTCCACAGTTAATTAGATTTTTAATGTCTCTGCATCTTTCAAAGGAAACATGTCCTGTAACATCAAACATGATCAGTTGTACCTGTAATTTTTTTATTTCAAGGTTTTGGAATATTGCTTTGTTTTTGTTTTGGGGTGGAAATTTAGGAAAACATGTAATGTGCACATAAAACATTTAGTAGGTGTAAGCAATTATTTCTAAACTCTAACTGTGTTAACACCATCCTTCTCCCTCTTCCATTTTTGGTGCAGTCTGTATTGCTGCCCTCCATTGGTTACAACTTGCATGTCTTTCTAGTAACAAAATATGAAAGTGTGAAGAAATAACAAATGTGTGAAGAAATAACAAATAAAATAAATAAAAACAAGACTAAGAATCTACAGCCCTGCTAGCAGCTTTTTTGAGGCTGTACTTGGGCACAACAGTGCTTTGAGATAAATGCTAATGTCTGCATGCAATAACAATGCTAATATGCTGATGTTTAGCAGGTATAATGTTTAGCATGTTCACCATCTTTAGCATGTTAAAATGCTAAAATTTGCTCATTAGCACTAAATTGGTAATGTCATTAGTTTTGCAGGTAAAATTTAGACCTGATGTTGGAGCTACATGAAAAGTCAGGGGATCACAAAACTTATTACAATTCATCCTGAGGGGAACATGAATGTCTGCACTAAATTTCATGGCAATCTATTCAGTAGTTGTCTAGACATTTCAAAACCACAAATGTCAACCTCATAGTGTTGCAAAAAGAAAAGTCAGGGATCACCAAAGTCATTTGGATACATTGTCTGGGAATCCAAAATTTGATGGCAATCTACTCAACAGTTGTTGAGATATTTCTGTCTGGACCAAAGTGGTGGTCCGACCGACCATCAGACTGATATTGCCATCTAGTGAGCCACTAGCATACCCAAAAAGATTTAAAAATATGTATCATACTTTGTGGTGTTCACAAATGTGTCTTCCACCAATTACAATTCCATTTCCTTCCAATTACCGCCCAACATGAATCAATGGATGTCAAATGCATGTCATTTTTATTGAGACTAATTTCCTCCTATCATTAGTCTCACCAGTTTACACATGTATACTGTATATACACTACATGCGTAGAGTTACAGTTCATTTTTATGAAAAAAATATATTGGTGAGAAAAGGTTTGCTACTCTGATAAATCGTGTGAATATATTTAACTCCAAATTTATTGATACGCTATTGAGAAAATTTTATATAAATACTAATTCCACTATACAACAACAATCCCAAGTGTTGTGCTACAAAAATACTTTGATATCAAACTATAATAATAAAAACTATAAAACTATTATAGGTAGCCACAGAAAGACTTAAACAAAAGTGGGAAAAGGACTTAAATCCTTTATTAAAGTAAAGCTATCAGTACCACAATGGAATAATACTGCATTCAGAAGTTTATGTAAGTAACAGTATATAAGTATTCAACGTCAAATGTAGTAAAATATCAGAAGTACAAGTACTCATGGATGTTTTCACATTGTTATATTTCTTTTGCATTAGGACTGATGTGATATAGGCTACTGTAAATATCTAATTTCTCCACATACTGCTGGTGTTAAACCCTTCAAGGAATAGTTCATTTTTGAGAGACACACCTATGTTTAACTAGGCTAACTGTTTCTCCCTACCCCCAGTCTTTATGCTAAGCTAGGCTAAACATGTCCTAACTCCAGACCCTTTACTTAAAAGAATAGTTCAACATTTCGGAAAATACCATTATTCACCCTCTTTCCGTGAGTGAGATGTTCAGATTGATATCAATCTCATGTCTGTGTGTTAAGTACAGCTCGAGCCAGGATGTGGTTAGCCTAGTTTAGCATAAAGACTGGCCGCAGGTGGAAACAACTAGCCTGGCCCTTTCCAAAATTCAAAAATACACTACCAACAGTTCTAAAACTCATAAATTAACATATATCTTGTTTGTTTAATTCATACATAAACAGAAACATAAAAAAATTTTGTGTTATGTAAAAGTTATGTGCTGGAACTATTTCTTGCTGAGCCTGGTGCAGTAACTGTGTGCCGCTTCCTAAAGTCTTGTCATCACAGTGAAGGTGCCAGGTTTGGTACCATCATACCTGTACAGAGCAAAACCTGTACACACCGACCATATTTGGCAGCCCACGCTATAGCCAGAGACGCTGCACAGAAATAGTCAACAGGGCTTATCAATAAACTGTTCTTCATCAAGAAATAGTTCCAGCACATAACTTAACCCCTAAAACCACAAATTGTCATTTTTACATTTCGGTAAACAAGCTCAATATGTGTAAATTAGTGAGCTTTAGAGGTGTAAGTAGGTGTATTTTTTTACTTTGGACTGAGCTAGGCTAGCTGTTTCCCCCTGCTTCCAGTCTTTATGCTAAGCTAGGCTAACCACGTCCTGACTCCAGCACTGTACTTAACACACAGACATGAGATTGATATCCATCTTCTCATGTAACTCTCTGAAAGAAAGCAAATAAACTAATACAATTTCTACAAAAGTTTGAACTATTTCTTTAAGGCACAGACATGAAACTGATAAATATTCTCAGGTAAGAAATAATGTGAATAGGGGTATTTCCAAAAATGTTGAAAATGTTCAACAAGAGGAAAATAATGTGAAAGAAAACACAGACTCGTCACTTGTCTTTACTTAAAATACAACAAATGAGGAAGGTTTGTTCCCCCTTATGGAGGTCCAAGGCATTACCAATCAAGCCATGACAAAGCAATCACTACAAATCGAGCACAGAGAAAGATTTAATGTACAGAGAAAAAGATTTGCATCACTGAGTGCATAATAAAATAAAATTATCTTTGAAACCTACACATTTCTATCACCACACTGGCTAGTTTAAACTCTAGCAGTGCATCTTATTTATATTTTGCATGTAACAACATTAGTCTTTAAAGTAACTAGTTACTACAGCTGTCATTGTTAATGTAGTGGAGTAAGAAGGGCAATATTTCCTTCTGGAAAGTAAAAGTTCTCACAAAATGGAATTATTCACATAAAGTAAAGTATTTAAAAACTAGTATACTAAATGTACTTAGTTACTTTTTATCTCTCGGCTTAACTAACCCAAACCCACATTCCTCCCTCAGAACACAGCCATTTAAACCTTTTATTGTGTTAATCTTATAGTTGTTGTCTTTTCTGAGAATAAAATATAGTCTTATTTTCAATGCCTCTGCATAATGATGTACAAACTGCTCTACATGGTTCAGCTTTGAAGAAACACTGTCAAACTGACAGAGAAAGGCTTATCTCACATGACACTGTATGATTGTTTCTGGACATCAAGATGTGCGACAAGAACATTTGTTTTTCACTGAAGTCGATGCTACTTTACAGGAGATGGGAGCTTATCTATTATTGCCAAAGACAACTAAAGTGCATGCTGCTTTACCCATTAACTCAATGGCTTGTACAGTAATTCATAAAACATACATTAATATAACACTTAACCCTATAATACTTATAGGGTTTGCAGCACAATGTGTTAACATTTTATTCACTTGTATACAAAGTATACAATCATCACATTTTTTTAAACAAAGTGCTATAAGTAACCAAAAAATCTTTCGATAATTCAATTCAGTGTCACATTCAACCACTGATGATATCACCTTTTGTTTGCATGCTATGGCGCTACTGTATAAGGAAAAAAGGCAAACATTTAACCCATAGATACATTTTCAACTAAAACTTGTGTTGCGAATAAAAACTCTAAAAATGTGCTGCTTTTTAATAAATTTCCATAAGTTAATTGACAAACATAGAAGTTTAGCAGTCATGAAATTTGGCACTTCTTTGACCTTCCCTCAAGCACACAATGCATCCACATCCAGTGAAGAAAAACTATGCATAAAATCCAGAGTATCTACTTAACATATTGTATATTTGTGCACTATATTTTCTGCATCCAGCGTGGAAACACATCTGAGACTTTGTGGCTGAAGCTACTTTCCCTGATTAATGGGATTTGGGGGCGCTACTGGGCTCTATAACCAATCTTTCATCTACCCTTTCATTCATGTTTTGCTCATCATAAAATACATCCTCTGTGTTAGTATCCCTGACTTGTACATGCTGGTGATACGTGCCCATTGCTAGCTATATGGTATCATAAACCCTTTATAAATGGTACTTTATTAGACAGTGGTGCCAAATTTCATAAGTTACTAATGCAATAAAGCATTTGCACAACAGACTTGTTAAATATCCTCCTCAAGGTGTAAGTGGCCTCTTTAATTCATCAGTGAGACTGTCTTCCCATTAAAAACATCAGAATAAGTTGTTTATTCAAAATACGTTTACCTGGCACGGATTTCTAATAATCATGTGAATTATGAATTGACCGTGAGAGCAAAGGCAGCCGTAATTATAATGTTATTGGATAGGTTTCAAAACCTCTATCGTTGGAGGTTGTGGTAGAGGATGAAGTGTCTGACTATGACACAAGTGACTGCTGTTTGTTTCCCATTTCCTACTAACAGTCAATGCTTGGTTTTTTTAAACCAAAATTCTCTTGACACAGGTTCCCTAACCATGACAAAGTAGTTGTTTTTCACACTAAGTCATTTTTGTCCCTAAACCTAACCAAACCTTCACCACAGAGGTGGCAGATCAGGAAACGCCATATGAATTTTTTTTGTAACAGTTTCAGAAGGCACTGACAACTGATGTCATCCTGCCAGTATGGGCACAAGATCAGAAAACACAATGGGTTGTTTTTAAAAGCAATTAGAAATGATTGATTGAAATATTTTGCTTTTTAGTCTGGACTTGTCGACCTTTCTCCCTACCATTCTTAAACATCTCTGCAGATCTAAGCAGAGAAGAACGCCACCACCTTTATGGCAGAAAGGTAAAACACGTTAATGTATCCAAAATCTGCTATATAAAAGAAACAACAACCAAGGGTTTCTTTCAAGCAGCCCAGAGAAGTGTGTTCCAGTCATCTCACTTTCTAATAAGCCATCAAATTTGCAGTTGTAAAGTTTAACAAGTTGTTGAATTTAATACTCTGCAGTCCCTTCCCATAAGGTGGTCAGTGTGCTAAAGAGCTATTTCAAAATAGAAAATATATTGTGCTGGAAGATGACATACTACACACCAAATTAGTTTTTCACAATCTCCAATCCAAAATGTTGTCCTCATTACTGACCTTTATGGCATAAATAAATTATTTATTAACATTAATAAAGTGATTATTTACAATTTATAAACCTTTTACAAAGTATGACATTTTTTAAATGGTTTTAAAAATGGTTAATCCAAGACCTCTTGGGCTATGTGTTTAGCTGTAATGCAAAACCAAAAAAAAAAAGTTCTTATTAATGAATTTTTTACTGATCTATATTAATAAGTGATTTATTAACAAGCATCCCTTATGTGAAAGTGGTACTGAAAAAGGTTAATCCAAGATCTCTGGTGGGCGATGTGTCCAAATCCAAACTCCATAATACAGGTTCAAGTCAAGTTCAAATCAGATCAGGCAGAGTACAAATAATTCAGTCACTACAATACTGGAGGAAACTGATAAGCCTTTGGTTGAATGATTTCTTTTTTTTAATACAGTATGTAGAAGTATTTTTGATCAAATTTAAAATGGTGATTACTGAAATTCATCAAACCCTATTTGTTGGATTGATCGCAATCTGCCAACAAGTCCTCCAAACCAGACAACCACATAGGTCATTTGTTCTTACCCTCTAATACGACCCACAGGAGCATTTCCTAAATTAGCGCCCCCTACCGGTGGCAGTTGAGGACGGATTGTAAGGTGAGGACGGGCTGCAAGCATACATTACGTCACATTACGACATAAGTCACGTGACATTAAACACGTGGTTAACAATGTCAGTTTGGTTAGGAAAAGATCATGGTTTGGGTTCAAATAAGTACGCTACGTAAGTTACACAACTAACGTAAGTTAAGTTACATAAGTCACAAACGTAACGTTATGTAACATAAAACCTTAAATAAGTCAGTGTTGACTATTGGCTTCACACAGGACCATGGTCTCCTGATTAAAAATCCATCATCTCCATAAGCAGACTTTCTAGCTCTTTAAGCTACGTCACCTGACTTCCTGGTTTGCTCCTGTCATAATTACCACAACCACTAGAATACTACAATAAACGTAAACATGGGTCGTAATAAGCTGCTTGCACAAAATACCTATATGGATGTTTTTCTGGTGAAGACAGTCTGCAATCTGCAGAACTCAGTGGCAGAAACGTTTTTCTCTTTGTGAAGTTATAGACCTCAGAAGTTTGTAGGAGTCTCTTCACCTTTGGCACTGGTGTTTGAGAGAATTATGAACATTTGAAAGCATGTAGCCTACACTGAGAACATGTACTGTATATGCAATGAACAATTTGGATAATTAACAATGCAAAAAAACAAGAAATGAAACCTACAGCTTCTATCAGATTAATCTGACCATCAATGACAAATTGTTTAGAGTGTCAAGATACTCTTGATAAGCCATAATAAAAGATGCTTTCTTTCACATGTGATGATTACTGGGTAAACTTATTTTGACAAAATTCAAAATAGGAATTAATTGTTTAAAATTAACTTGTCTTGTTGAAGAGTTTGGCCAAACATTTAGACTAATGGCACAAACAGTAGCTAAACAGTTGGGAATATTAAAATTCAGTTGATAAGGCATAATAAGGCATCCCAAAGATCCTTTGCTTTGCTTGTAGTTAAGATCCAATCAGGTTTGTAGGAGAAGCAGCCTATAATGTGTTTTTGACAAAACTTAAAATGGCAGCCCAAATTGATTAAAATTGACCAGGCCAGTTTATTGAGGTTGCCATGACCCAAGCAACTCGAGCAGTAAAAAGAAGTTGGTTGGTATACAACAAACTCTAAGGATTCCAAGTAAAAACTGAACCTTAAAGGTGGGGTATGCAATTCTAATCCAATAAACGTCTTTTTGTCAAATTCAGCTAATATCTCCTCACGGTACGCTAGTTGTCCGTTCACTGTGTGCACCGTAAAAAAAACTCCACACAGCACTATTTCAGCCATTCCAGCCATGATGTGTGTGTCAGGTAACATTAAATGACTTGCCCACGGACATTCAGCTGACTTTCTAGTTTCCCAAGATGTGCTGTTGTTGTGATGTTAGCTATAGCAGCAGGAGAGTTGTGAGCATCACTGTCTGGAGCTGCTGTGCTGGCTCTGGGAAACCGTCTCCTCCTCTCTGGCTGTTAGCTTCACAGCAGCTACTGTAGGGACAGTTAGCTAACCCACATCCTAGCTAAGCTAACCTACAACCTAACTAACGTTAGTTACATTACTTTCTGTGTTGTTGTTCACTCTATATCATACTGTTGTCTGGAACCCCCTTTCGGATGGTGGGATTGTGGGGGATATAAAACGTTATCTCCATTTGTACGATTCATCAAATCCAGACTACACAGAACTCTTGAAAAGAGATCGGCGAGGCAGTGGGATGATTCCAAGAGGATGCTATGATGGCAGGCTTTTCACCCCGCCTTCAAGTGTGGCAATTTGTAACAAGTATAAACACTTTGTGTTAGATACTGTTGGAGAAAACATTGTACAACCTACTTCATTTGAAGCATACTGAGGCCTTTAGATGAATGAAAGCACCAAGTTTTACAATGAATTATTGATTTGTACATGAGAAAGAAAGCCTTGAAAAAATGCTTCCCCCCTAATAAATTACAAATCTTACGATCTGAACAATTTTCCAGATTAGTGGACAAACAGCAGATCTCTAATTTCTTTTGCATGCTGTGAAGCTGATAATATCAGGACTCGAGGAAGCAGAATATGCTGAAATTGTAAGTTAAGTGGCAGCATGGTACATTAAGTGAACATTGAAAATAGAAAATTAATTTTTTTATAAAGTGAGGTGATCAGTGATGGGACAGGTTCTCAGAGAAAAAATTACGACTGGCAACTAACTTTTTGGCCATTCAAGTGTTAACATTAAGTCTTCATTCTGGTATCACACAAGCTCCAGTGACTTTCCAGCACAAAGTACAGTATTTACATGTATTACATATCATTATGACAAGACAACAAAAATAAGTTTATGAGTATATTTAACATAATCTGTTGAAAGATACCCCTACTTGCTATGCTATAGTTAAGGTTAGGGCTATGTGAAACTTAACAGTGGGTGAATTTGATTGTGAGGAAAATATCCAGCTAATTGTGCAGAGTATGTTTCAAAGATTACCCAGCTGATTAGAGTTTACTTTACTAACTGGTAGTGTGTGTGTGTGTGTGTGTTTGAAGGAGGAGAGGGGCTGCATATGTACATTTCTTCATCACTGGATAAAGGCTTTTAAAGTCTTTATCTTCCTAGGCATCATCTTCATGCAGAAGGCAGTACAGCACATGGGTTAAGATGATTGTTGGTGATTGTTGTTGGTTTTTTGTTGTTGTTTTCTTGAAATCACAAGAAAATTATTATGGTCTCAAAATTAACAAGCTTTGGTTTTTCGTGATCACAAAATCTTTAGACAAGAATGGGCATAATTTATTTGTGGTAATTCAGCTATGATTAGCACCTCCAAGCCTGAAGTCATGGTATTCTACTGGAAAATGGTGGATTTCTAACTCTGAGTTGGGAGTGATTAGCTGCCAACAAGTATATTGGAGTCTTTACAAGTGAGTTTAAGATGGAATGTGAGATTCACAGACAAATGACTGCTGGATCAATCATTCTGTAATGTGGACACTGTACCGGACTGTCATGGTCAAGGCAAAGCTCTTAATTGACCAGCTTTCCAACCCTAAATGATCAGTAATGACCAAGAGAATGAGATCGCGGCTACAAGCAACCTAAATGAGTTTTCTTCACAGGGTGTCTGGTCTCACCCTTAAAGAGACATTTGAACCCAAAATCAAAAATACATACGTAGAGATGTCTGAGCTAGATGGCACTCGGCTTGTGGTGCTCAAAGCGCCAAAAAATACATTTTAAAAACTCAACAGCAATGTCTCTTTCCAGAAATCATGACCTGGTTACTCAAGATAATCTACAGATTTGTTGTGAGCAGTTTCATGTAGGAACTATTTTCGTTCTGCTGCTCACAACAAGGCTGTAATTGTTTGGGACCAGCCTACTAATATAGTAGTAGTAATATTCCTTCACGGCCTCTTAGATCCTCTGCTGCCGTTTTTTTAAATACAGATTATCACAGAAATAAGAAAATCGGCAGCTCAGTCTTCTTTGACAATACACCAAAACTTTGGAATTCCCTACCCAAGGCTATAAGAGATGCAAGCTCTGTGAACATTGAAAGCTTATACAACATTGCCTTTAACTAAACTGTCACTCTTCCTCTGTTTTATTCTTATGTTTTACATATTTCATTGTTCTTATGCCTTCCTTTGTTTTATTTATATCTTTCATATATTCTTTTGTTCTTAGCATACCTGTTCTTGCTATTTGCTGTCTCTTTTGCTTGTTATTCATTTAATTGCTAGGATAATTTGCCTGTTTTTATTTATTTATTTATAAATAAAGTTTATTATTTTAATTTTTTTCACTAGCAAGGGCACACTATGGAACATTTTCAAATATTATAAGGATATTGCACAGACTTTTACTGCAGCTGCAGTAGCCTTAAAGCTGGATTACCAACCAGGCAAAGCAGTCAACTGCCCCAGGGCCCCAGACCCTGATGGGCAACTAAAAGCCCCAGATTCACTGTGCGGCAATAAGTTTGTTGTGAAGTGAGTAATTGCAACTTTTTTGGGAATACCAGAATATGAGCTACCAAAGGACAATATCAACTGACATGTTAAGGTGGGCACTGGTGATCACGATAAAACAATTTTTATAAATATTTTTAGAAATAGATCACAAAAAGTGATCTGTGATCATGAGGAAACAAACTGTAAAAATAATTACTCCCATAGCTTTCCAACCTTCCATATCTTCACTTCACTCCTGGCAGCAAATAATAGGGCATCAGTTTAGATGAGTGGTGACTTTCTTTGGTTACAAACAATATAGTAAAAAGATAGTTGTCCTCCTATTTTGTTATGCTCCCTGCAATATGTTGAGGATTATGACCACTCAATACCACTTCCTAAAATATTAATTTTAAAAAGTGTCTGTCTGTTTAATGAACATTTATTTCCTTTTTTCATCAGGAAATACACATTTTCTTATCATTTATCTTTCTTCATAAAATAGGCCCAGTCATCCTCACAACTAGAAAATTGCATACCAGAAGAAGAAGGTGGTCAAAGTCAAGATAAAAGCTGGTCAAGGCAACGGGGAGGTAAAATAGTTCTATACAAACTGAGATGTTTTTCCAAAAAGATATTCCTGTCTGGCTCAGACAAATTGTCCTTTGTCACACCCTCTACATGGGCATTTAAAGGGAGATTTAGAGAGTGTAAAGAGTGCGTATGTGGTGCTATGGATGCACTTAAGATGTCAATTTAATGCCACAGTGGTAATTAATCACTAGAGAAATTGTGAAAACATTTGTGTGCCTGCTATGATACCTCTAGCAGAGGTGGTAATGCAGGTATTCTAGGATAAGAATGGACTACACATAGGTGGAGGCCAAAGAATGTAGAGTGTTATTTCCTCCACCAAGTTCATTTATTCTATATGGGTGACACATCAGTGTCTGGTATTGTGCTTATACCATGGCCACTTACCAAAGGAACAAGTCTACAGCAGCTTTGTGAGGCTGTACTTAGGCACACCGATGCTTTGAGCTGAATGCTAATTTCAGCATGCTAACATGCTCACAATGACAGTTAACGTGATAATGTTTAGCAGGTATAATGTTTACTGTCTTAGTTTAGCATGTTAGCATGCTAACATTTGCAAATTAGCATTAAATAAAAATTGTAACTGAGAATCAGAAACAGAATCGGATTTATTGCCAAGTAGGTTTTCACATACAAGGAATTTGCTTTGGTATTTGGTCATTAGTTTTTCAGGTATTTAGTCATAATCCAAAGTGTTAGACAAAGTGAAATATTGACCTGATGATGGCGCTACATGAAAAGTCTGAGGATCACCAAAGTTTTTACAATTAAAGGTTATATTGATAACATTTTTATGTAGACGAATATTTAAAAAATAATAATATAGCCACAGAGCTATTATTTAAAAAACATTATGATTGTGAATTAATCATTTAAAAAATTTTGACGGGTCCAAAATGAATGTTTTGTTTATCTCTGTGTGAGCTGTCTGAAGTTTGGTCTTGGCTTGTGAGCCAATAATATTACGACGTTGGTCACATGGTATAGTTGCCAGTTAAAACGGACGAACAAAAAAACGGACACTGACGTTAGCACATAGCCTATTAGCCTATCTTAGCTTAATAGTCCAAACAACAATAACCCATAAAATTACAGTTCTACATATTTAAACAAAATAAACAGCAACTACCGACAGCCATAGGCCTTACAACCTTACCTAATGTGTTGTCACCGGTTAGATTGTCAAAATTTGAAAAATAACAGCTTCAATCCCTGAGGTGCTATGTTAGCATTAGTGACGGTTGCGTCCAGTTACCTAAGGTTATAGTTCCCTCAAACAATGTAAAGTTATAACGAAGATGTGTATCAGATGTGATGGAAGGGGGGAGGGGGAGGGTGTCATCTAGTGGCTAGATGTTATCATTGTTATCAATAGCACCTTTAATCCTGAGGGAAACATGAATGTCTGTACTAAATTGGGCCAATCCATATCATAGATGTTAGGGTTATTAGGGATAGGGATATTCACTGGATAAGTAAAAACTTTAACCTACTGGTGGGACAATGAAAAGTCAGGGAATTACCAGAGTCATTAGGATTCATCCTCTGGGGTCCATGAATGTCTGTACCAAATTTCATGACAATCCATCAAATAGTTGTCAAGATATTTTAGTCTGGACAAAAGAGGTAGACCAACATACCAACCAACATTGTCATCCATAGAGCCATGAAGGTAGCATGGCTAAAAAACTGAGCCAGAGTTTACATTGTTATCAGTTGTATGGTTACTTTCACAACTGAGTTAACTGGTAACATAGTGTCATTAATGTTGCTATGTTTGTTCCAGTTTCATACACCGACAGGTTTAAAATCCCTCACCAAATGTGAGTCTATGACAAGGAGCACTAAAGCTGTTCTGGAGGCTCATGGAGAACCAACACCTTACTAAATAAACTGCTGACTTTAACTATGTTTGAGATGTCCTGATTTTTATGGACAAGTGCCAGACGAGCAGAAATTAGCACTGTCTTTGGCCATGGTATAATCCACAATATTCTGTTCATGTATAGATAATAAATTTGAGATTAGTTTGCTCTAACATGGCTGAACCTTCTCTAAACACTGGTCTTGCATGGTCACAGGGAATACTATTTTTCAAAAGGTTTTTGCTAGCTAATATTAGTGATGGTTAAAACATTTATAACAGTAACAGTATATTTCTGTTAACTCTAACACAGTTATTTTCATTCTACTCCTTCTCCCTGCATTAGATGAAGTCAGTAGTAAATCGCACAGTAGTCTGTTTCACATTTTCAAGCATTAGCATTTTGTTTGGCATTATGCTAGCAATCTACAAAAGTAAGCCTAGATTTCACTTACAGCTTCAGAAGTTAATAATTTCTTAAAATTTTATTGCAGCATTTAAGTGAAAATATTAAATTAGTAACATATATATACAGTCAAATATTTGGGTGAAAAAAACAAAAGCTAAGACATAAGCTTGACCATAACGAAGGATAAATTGTCAGCCATTTTGTGACTGAGATGTTCATTTCACTAACAGACTTTGTTGTTTCTGCAGAGATTTGTTGTAAGGTAATACTAGTGAATCGATGCACCTATCAACATTAGAGTGATGGGATCTGTAAATTGCCCCTATTTGATCCTGAACTATTCCTTTTCATTTTAACATAGACACAACCTGTCTGTGTCGTTTTAATAAAGTGCCTTCAGAGTTGTGCAGATTTAGTAACCCAACTCAGCTTGTGTACATATTTAGAAGGTTGATATTTACAGAAAAAAACAGAGATGAAAGGTTTGAGATGCCCTAAGGGTACTTTTAGTATATAGCATTTGCATGTTGACTGTTTTTAGGTTTTAGGTTACATCACTGCTACCGGTGTTAGAAAGCTTCCCCAAGCTCATCTCTCTTATTACACCTTTCCATGTCATATGACATACAGAAGGTGGACATAATATCAAAAACACCAGTTATCATTGTAATAAAACTTAAATTCAGGCTAAACTAACATGGTGATTATCCATGGTCACTTTTAAGGCTATAATTTGTAGTGTTGTTGCACTGGACATCATTAGGGCCCAGTCACATCAGCATTTATATCAGCAATATTTTGGACCAAAATCTATTTCTTTCAGTGGAATTGCAGGATTCTGAATTTACTTGCTGTGGCTTTCATACAGAGCTCAACATTGGTGAACTCTGACAAACAAATTTGCACTGTTGACCAATTGTAAACCATCTTGACAGTGCTAACTGCCCTCAGAATCCCTTTCAGATTGGGTCTCTTCTTTTTTGAAACTAAACTTTGGGTTTGGTTATGTTTTCCACAGGTCTGTTATAGATCCGGTGATAGACCTCTACTAAACTGTGTTTATGTTATTAAGTCATCCCTCTTTATGTATATTGGGGGCACAAAATATTAAGTACACCTCAAAACTACAGCCTTAAAAAATGGTACTTAAAAATGACTAAGGTTGTATCAGCGCATCTCTGACACCAATGGAATATTAGAATCTTTACAAATGTACTTTTTGTCACAGACCTATTGTAGCTAATTATATGATGTGTTTATGATTTTATGTCCACACCGTCTATTTGTTTATGTATTGTTAAATCTAACTTACTGCATTCTGAGAAATTGTTTTGTTTTGTAGAAACTACATTTTGTTTGCTTGATTTCTGTTTCCTCAGCACAGAGGGTTGTGTTTTTCTGTTAAGTGTAATTGAGTTGTGTCCATTCCTTGTTGTCTATACCCTTGTCTTCATTCCTTTCTAGCTCCTTCATCTTCTACTCCTTTCCATCCACCTTCTGTAACTACACAATGTCTGACTCCACTACGCATTGCTCAGTATACTCCTTCACCAGCTCCACACTCAAGGAGTTGTGGCAGAATTCAGCCATGGGCTTCCAGAGAGGTGGATCCAGGAACATCTGGCACATCACATGACCCTTCAGGGTGGCGGTGTGACGCTGCAGGTGGCACAAGAACTGTTGCCGAGCCAGGTCCAGGTCTTTACCGAACATGTCAATGTTGAGGTAATACCTGGTTAAAAAAAGTGTACCAGTTGACTGAGTGAAAAGTATTTCTTATCCTGAAAATGAATAACTTGCACTGTTTAACATGATGAGTATCTTAAAGCCACTATGTGTCGTTTCTAATAAATTTGCAATTTAGACAGCAGTGCACACCACTACATTGTTGTACACTTCCTTATGGACAGCAGTTGTCTCTGACTTAAAGGGAAAATTTGGTACCTTTTTATGTGGATGTCCAATCAGTGTTGATGGTAAATGCAGTCGAGTGAAGCAATAAATTCCTCTGCGTGTGTTATATTGATTGAGAAAGCTGAACAAGGAAGAACTACAGGCTACTTCAGCTTGGATTTCTAGTCTCCACCTCTGGGTAGCCTTAGGGCGTGCTAGATGTCGATCTTCGCTTGTATTGCAAACTAGCTACGTTTCCAACAGCAAAAATGGCAACCCAAAATATGAGTGCAGAGGATGTTATGGATGAGTATACATTTTACAGTGTTATGGCTGACTCGGATATTCAGCCATAATTATTCGCGCCAGAGTATATGGCTGAAGAAATGTAGCGGAGAAACAGCCAAGGCGGCAGCTGCATTAGCTGTGCAAGATGATATGGCTGGCAGATACCATCCAGAACTGGGGCTGCCGAGAGCAAACAGCAACTGGTGGTGCCTTTGCTCAAATTACTCTCCGATGCCAACAGAAACTGAATCATTCTGCTGCAATGAATTTCAGTCTGGGCAGTATTTGTTAGATGCTGTCACCGACGCCAGCCCAAGTGAGCCTGTGTGCGTTACTATGCATGAAAGTTTTACTCCAAACTTGGACAGCAGTGTGCTGGAGACCTTCATCAGGATGCTGAAGATAAACTGGAAAAGACAACCAAGAACAGCAGGGCTGATGACCATTGAGTGAGTATTTTGGTCACCTAACGCTGTGTTTTGGCCAAAAAAGTAATAGCTATAGGCTACGGTGGTACTCCCACAGGCTGGTGCGATGTTGCACTAATGATGCAATATTGAAGGACAGTCAAGAGAAACTGTGTGAACATGAAGTCTCATTTGAAGCCAACTAAATAATGAGACGAGTAGTAGGTTGGATGCCGATAACAGTTTTTTCATGTTGCTTTTTGTGGAACTTTATACTGCAGCACTAGCTCAGCTAGCGTTAGCTTTGTTGTTATACGTAAGCCCGCTGGGTGGGCGTGGACGTAAGCTCGCACACAATCCTACCAGCACGGCTCCGCGAGCAGGAGAACTCAGCTTTCTCTGTCAATATAGCACGCACTGAGGAATTTATTAATTAACTACATTTACCATCATCCCTAACTGAACATCCACATAAACATGGCAAAATTTCCCTTTAACTTGCAACATATGCTTGGCATTATGAATAAATAAAGGACAGTTACCAGTCATCTCCAATGGGCACCTTGAAAGGGAAGGTACAGAGGCTGGCCACAGTAGGGTTGGACACATCATCTACCATCCAGTCAATGTCCTTCTTCAGTAGGATGGCCATGTTACTTGGCAAAGGCTTGAATGGCTGCCAATCTTGAATAATGGTGGCATTAGGAAGGACCCCCTGCATTAGGTCAGTGGTCAGATACAGCCGGTGGATAGCTGTATGGTCAAGACGCACCAGAGGAGGGTTGGAGGGGGAGTTGGACAAAGAGGATTGGATGTCTCCACCCAGACCAAGCTCAGACAGACGGAGCTTGAGGTCTTCAGCTCTGAAGCGCACCAGCAGAATACCCTGCAGAGAAGAAAGCCAATGTGTGAGCTGATGAAGAACTACAACAGTAAACAGACTGACTTATTTAAAGCTAGAGTGTGGGACTTTTACATATAACTGAACATCCGTTACATTCAAGCCCTTGCCAAATGAGTTCACACAATGCTGATCAAGCCTGTTACCACCAGGTAAAACTCTCTGTATTTGGCAGTATACCAGAGTTTTTAAATCTGGTGTCTGGTGACATTCCCGCATTGGCACACCTCTAATGATGCTATTTACGCCAACCAGCAATGATTGGTTTGCCAAAGCAGAAGCAGGGAGCAACCCAGAGCCATGTAAAGAGCTCCACCATCTGCTTTTGCTGTAAAAAAAAAAAAAAAAAAAAAAGGTTTATTGGAGAGAATGCTTATTTTTGAGAATGTTTTATTGTTTATTTTGTTTATTATCATTGTATAGTTAATATGCTTTGGTAACGTAGTTGTGTGCAGTCATACCAATAAAGCCATTTGAATTGAAATTGAATGCAGATGATACAACTCTCTCTCTACATGACTCTGGAGCAACTGTAGTGATGGAGTAGGCTACAGCTACTAGGAGTAAAACCATAGACTATAAAACAGAGTAAAACCTAAGAAGTTTCCAAGTAAAGTTTGTGATGCTTCAGATAATAAAGAAACTCATTCAGACGAAGAATTACAGTCAAAAAAAGAAAGTGATTGACAGCGAGGATGAACACGGATAACCATTGGTGTAGCTTTAGCTTTTCCTCATTGGAGAGCACTGAGAGAAGGGACTGACGGCAGACACAGATGTCACATTACTGCTCTTGGACAGGTTGGTAAAATATTTGGAGTAGGCTATGTAGCTATTACATATACTCTACCTAAATAATGGATTATTGTCTTGGAACTGTAGAAATATCTCTGTATTTTTGGAACTATTTCTGAACACGAGCCTGGGGTGAGCTCACTGTAGGCATACATCATAAGCACACGTTGACAGTGTTTGTGTAATTACTCTCACTGCCAGAAGGGGAAGACAAAAGTTCCACACTCCAGCTTTAATTTAGCATGAAGCATGATGGTCATTAACAACAGCCATTAACCATAAGCACAGACCAAAACAAAGAAAGGACCTTTAGTCTACTGTTGTTGCTGGTACCTGCTTGGTTATGATGCGATACTTCTGGAAATCCTTGGGTCCAAGCTGATCATCACGGGTCAAGCGGGTTACTTTGACTTCTGGGTACTTGGACTTGACCAGCTCAGAGCAAAAGCGCAGCAGAACTCCTGCCACACCTTTGCCCCTTTCCTGAGGGGCAACACGGAGTCCTTCCACCAGCATTGTCTCACCATCGTCAATCACACACACCGACTCCAGAGCAATCTGCCGAGCATCACAGAGGAAGAAGGATACAACTTTACTTAGATTACTTTAGCTGGGGCAGAGCAGCATGACTAAAATTCCTATTTCTTTGTTTTAGAGATTTGGGACATGTTAATCGGAGCATAGGGTGCGAGCCATTATCTGCTGTTTATCGAGGTCTGAGACGCGGTGGCCTGAAGAATCACATCATCTGCCAAAAAATTGATAATGTGAATGGTATTTCAAAAACAGTGGATTGCTCTCTTTAGGTTGGGAGTGAGTCACTGCCCCAAGTGACTGTAAGTATCTTGGGGTCTTGTTTACAAGTGAGGGATGGCACACAAGATCGACAAACAGATTTGTGCTGTGTTGCTGTACCGGCCTGCCATATTGAAGAGGAAGCTGAGCCTGAAGGGAAAGCTCTCAGTTTACTAATTGATTCACGTTCCAGCATTCACTTTTCGTCATGAACACTGGGTGATGACCAAAAGAATGGGATCGCGGATTGAAGGGGCCAAAATTTGTTTTCTTCACAGGGTGGCTGGGGTCACTCTTAGAGACTGGGTGAGAAGCTCAGGAAGTTCGGAGTAGAAATGCTGCTCCTTTGTGTCAAAGGGAGCCACTTGAGATGCTTCAGGCATCTAATTAGGATGCTTCCTGGAAACCATCCTTTGGATGCATGTACAACTGGCAGGAAAACCCAGGAAACTCAGAACAAGCTGGAGAGATTACATATCCCATCTGCCCAGGGAATACCTTGGGATACCCTAGTAGGAGCTGGAGGATGTGGCTGGAGAGAAGGACGCCTGGGCTACCTTACTCAGCCTGCTGCTACTGCAAGCCTTTTGTAGTGAACTGCATAGTATAACGTATCCACTTCCTGTTGAACTTGCCAGTTGACCTAAGAGCTCAGTGGACATGCATACGGTTCTATTTATACTGCACTGGGTGTCTGCATCAGTGTTTGGCAGTAACGTATTACTAAGTAACATGTAACAGTTATGTGATTTGTTTTTCAGTAACGAGTAGTGTAAAGGATTGCAAATTGATTGATTGAAATTCATTAACGACATTACAGCTATTAAACCAAGTACTTTTCTGTTACTTACATTTGAGAGTCATCTTGTTTGCTGTCTTGTCAGGAGTTAGGTCGTGGGTTAATATCAGACTGGCCTTCAGTAGAGACTGGTCCAGGGATGTGTTTAGCATGGCACAAGAGTGATACGGCTAGCCTCTACCAAATGAGGAGAAATGTGACTCCCAGTAATTGCAAAGTTGTAATATTTAAATGTTGTGTGTTCTTAGCTAGCATGCTAACGTTAGCCACAGGTACGCCTACATTCAGTAGTTTTGTTTAGAGTTGGAGGATGTGTAACCACGATTCTGAGGTTGGGACTTCTGGAGAGCTGCGTGCAGTCACTGAGACTAAGCTAGCTGTTGGATAGTCAGTAAATCCCTCCAAATAGTAGGGCTGCCTGCTTGTCAACAATGTCTCATTTTCTATTTCCACACGTTAAATACAAAAGATGTAACGTGTGGATGTGGAGGCTTTGCAGTTGTTTATAGGCACCTTTGATAGAGGTGGGCTGAGTAACAAAACAAAACTAAAGTAACGAGTAACGTAACTCATTACTTTTGCAATGAGTTTTAATTACATACTTTATCAATTACTTTTGAGTAACTGATAAAGTAATTACTTTTTCAATGAGTAACGTGTAACCATTAATGGATTATAATTTTGAAGTAATTTGCCCAACACAGAAAGTATCATTTGAGCTTTATCTGCCCTTGGGTCACCCTGTGCAAAGATAATCTGGTGGGTCCTAAAAGGGTCTGTTTGCCATGAAATTCTATTCCATCTACTGAATATGCAAAAAAAAAAAAAAGGTATAGCCTTTACAAACATGTTCATATGTGTATGGACACACTAAAAAACATAATAACAAGAAGCACAGGGATAAACTTCCTGACTTTGCTTCTGGAATACAAGAATTCTGCCTTTTCTTCACCACATAATTTTAAAATGTTTTCATACTATTCATTGAACTTACCACTTTTCCCTGTTTGCGGGCCAGTATGACTGTGCGGTTGGTCTCCTGCAGCCAGCTGGTGTATCTAGTTGGCAGGTAGTCAAGGCCTCCATAGATGTCCTGGCTCATAGCCATGATCTCATCGAAGTCCTCCTCAGTGGCCACAGCAAACTGAAGGCCTGCCTGGGACAGGGCCTCTGGAAGCTGGGGCATAGTCAGGCTGGTATCAATCTTCATCTTGAAATAACTGATGAGATACAACGTGGAGGAGAGATTATTGTACATTTTATTTATCAAGTGTCTCAGAGCAGGATGTCGTTCTCTATCAGTCAAAAGTGACAACCAACTGGTCCTACTTAGGACATAGGAATAAAAGCATTTTACCATTTTCTTTAACCAGGATTTAGGAGAGCTCAAGAGCTATCCTAACCTAGGAGTTCCTGACAGGGGGCAAAATTCTGGGTGGTGCAGAAATACAGAATGCACATCTTTTGATTCAAAGCAACAGCAAGTCTCTTCAAAGATTTGTCTGCTTGGATAACAGTTTGTGATTTTGTTCATGACGTAATCACTCCAACAACATAAAACAACTGTGTTCACATCACACAAAATGAGCATCTTAGTGCTTTATTATTTACAAGCACACCAATATGACAGTTTCATAATTGGATGCATAATCTTTTGTGTTCATATGGCTTGCAAAGTAAAATGAAACATACTGTAAGCAGTTCGTGAAAGCAGAGCATTAACAGTGGTAAAGCATAGTCAGAACTTTGAGGAAGGCATGTCCCTATTTAGCATATGGGGAGTAACTTCACCCTGTCTAATAACCATGCTTGTTCTGCCATCAAGTAGTTGCTGCAGGCTCTGTCCATACCTTTAAAAGGACAGCATTTTACAGTGCAACACGACATCACAGTTCAATGTGGTCAGATGACACGAATAACACCTGACCTGACCACACCCAACTGTGATGCCAGGAAGAGATGACAGCCACTTTATAAAAACCCTCACAACTCAGCTCTACATCCATCAATCTTGAGCAACTATGGAGCAGCATAGTAATGATATTACAGTGCTCTGCCTATGCCATGACATGCTATAATGGACTTACAGGGTGTTGCCTATCGCTGCACCCGTGCCATGCCAACACCACAACACTGGCAGTGACAACACACTCATCACGGTAGCCTGCACAACCAGTTCTGTATTAGAGGCTGAATTCTGTAGAATTCCAGATGGATGGATCGAGAACGCGGAGTAGCCATGAATGAGACAGGACCAAGCCTTGGGAGTGGATGAGAGTTTGGGAGGAATCTGTATTTGACAGCCATTTCAGCTTGGGGTAATAATGTGTACTTATTTGTACAACACAAATTTAGAAAATAGGCAATATTTCACAATTTACAAAATACAGCCTAGGGGCATCCAATATAAAAGCCTAAGCATAATCTATCAGTTTTATCAAGTCATAATTCCATAAAGCATTGCCAATTGTAATTTGACTTTCCCAGGCTTTGGTTAAAAGCTTTGTAATAGCCAACATTTACTTAAAACTGAAAAAGAAATAAGTGTAAAAGGGATGAGATTGGAATGAATAACAGGAATGAATAACCAGCAAGAATAGAAAAATACAGCAGGTGACAAAACATCACCATAACCTCAGTTACTAACTACCACACTTCGAATCAGTAGAAACACAATCATGGTCCCAAAATACTGACCAAAGGGGAACCAAACAAAGAGGACTGCCGGGAGAGATAAGTCCCAGATAGTTGAATTAGATTAAGGAATAGGTAGGAAGTAAAGCATTGTAGAGAAATATGCAGGGGAAGGTGGATGAATGGACCAGGGAAAGCAAGACAGAAGGAAACAAACAAGGGGAACAAACCACATATAAGGTTGAAGAGAATGGGAGGCAGAAACAGAGAGAAAGTTGGGACATAAGATAAATGAAAACAGACACAGGAAGTGGAATACTGTCACCTATCTTGATACCTACATCTTTTCCAGTAAATCCTGTAAATCCATACCCTCTGCCATCTAATCCATACACTACTACCCTCTGATACCCACTCCACATTCCAAACAGAATGAAATATACAAGATAAAATGGAGAAAGCTATGAGCAAAATTGTTTCATCAAACAGTTATGCCTTAAAAGCCCACTATGTTGCCCAAAGTACTGTTACTTCATCCAGATAAAAATACATTAGGATACATAAGATACTACTTGTGTGGATGGGGTGAGGGTTATTGGAGTGGGTACACAAAATTCTACAAGTGTTCTGGCAGTGAACACAGTGAAGTGTTGTGGGCGCTAACAAAACATAACCAATATTGAATATTGAATAATATTGAACAAAATCACAAACATTGACCCTTAGAGTGTACAGGTGCCAGGTGTTAGAGCTCTGCTCTAGGGAAAACAAAAACAAGAAGCTCGATCTTATGAAGATCTTTTCATTTAATTAAGTTGGGATTCAATGCATTAACATATGATGAAGTACAGTGTGATCAAATAAAATAAAAAAAGCTTGTGAAAAATTAAAACGTGCAACATAAAAAAAACATACAAATTAGAAGTGATACAACAATGATAAGATACAACAAAATATATAAGTATGTGATAACATACAATAACATATAGGTAGGGCTGGGCATGAAATCTCAATCATATTTGAATATTGACCAAATTTTGTTGATAGTTTCAAAAGTACTGAAAGTTGCCCCCATTTATCAGATATTTTACATATTAAAACATTTTGTTAATGTGATTCTATATTTCATGTAGGCAAATGTCTTAACATCTGTTTGTGTTAAGATAACATGCAACATTAATTTAAAACACACAAAAAGTTTGTACTCAGTTTTTGCAATTTTTTCCTTTTTTCACCAAGTGTGGAATACCGGATTGCCTGTGCATAGCAGTCGTTGTCACTGGTACCTCTGCTTCCCCATGAGCTACCACCACAGTAAATGGTGTCTCCAGTTGCTTCTTTTCACCTGCCAATTATTTGCACCAGAAGGGAATAACATGTGGGAGGTTCACATTACGACCACCCAGAGACTATGCAACCCCAGGAAAGAGGAGGGCCGGGTTTAAGTGACAATGAAGGCCAGTGTCCTGAGCCAAATACAAACTACCTGAGTACATGAGTACATCCATATGTTGCCTTCCACTGGCAGATAGAAGAGGTGACTGACATTGGAAAATCCTGCAAGGGGCAAGACAAGGCTGGACTCAAGGATAGTACCAAGTCACTAAAAATTAAAGCACACCAGGTCACCAGAAACCGGGTCCAGCAGCACGGTAGGACACAAGGTGTATAGACGACTATGACTCGATACGGAGATCAAGTTGAAGAAATCATGTGGAGGAATATCTGTGCTATACAGTATTCTCCCCAAAGTACAAATAGTAGACAGAAGAAAGAGTGGTTGGGTATGCTAGAGCAATAGCAAGGGACATCAACATCAAAAAGAAAGAATACAAGAGGTTGAAGAAATACCAGGGGCTAGAAGAAAACAATAGAAAATATGCAGAAAGTGAAAACAAAAGTAGCCCCAGTGGTGGAAGGAGCACTCACGGCTGTTGCTCCCATGTAAGTACAGTGGCTCCAGCTCGAACAGCAAAGATATTGCACAGAATCTTCACATGCTAAGGCCTCTTGTTTGAGAATCCGAGCTTGAGGAAGACAAACACCTGCCATATGCGAGATGCTAGACGCAGTGTCCCTGGCACAACGGTGCATGTGCCAAAAGTGGAGTCATCAAAACATCTTGAGTCGAGCATATAGGCTCCGCAAGTTGTTGCAATGCATAGTCGTGCACCTCCCAATTTTTGAGACTAGGCGCCCACTGTATGCACAGTGCTGTTCTTTTCAAGATGGACGAGTTTTGAGGGTTTTTTTTGTTTGTTTGGCCAACAGGGAAACTCCAACACCGACCGACCAATGGTGTAACTTCATCACTCAGTGACCAATGGTGTAACTTCATCACTCAGTGACCAATGGTGTAATTTCATCACTCAGTGAACAATGGTGTAACTTCATCACTCAGTGACCAATGGTGTAACTTCATCACTCAGTCAAGGAGAGACTTTCGCATTTATAGGCTGCGGTCCAGCCATAAATGAATGAGGAGCCTGGGATCTTTTGACACAGTTCTAACGACGGTCTGAACACAGCCTATCATGCTTGCTCCCTTTCTCTCTCACTCAACTGTCTCATTTGACACGCACAAGCACACAGCACTAAAATGCCAAGAGGTGACACTGGAGAAGTTTCGTGAGAGAGGGTAAATAGTTTCTCCTGTTCAGAAAACAATGTTTCAAGCCTTGACTAAAAAATAGTTATATAGTGATACCAGTTGGTCCATTCTTAAAGCACAACGTTTGTACAAAAACAAGCATATGGCTTAGATATGCCAACCCAAAAAAAGTGACAAAATGATGAAAGGATTTGAAAACATCCTTAACATTTTAAAACACAGCTTTTATCTCCCATTTGTTAATACATGAGACACGTCTACAGGTCATGCTGGTAAGATAACAAAAATTATAACAATACTAACCGCAGCTGCTAAAAGCTAGAGGAGCAAGATTAGAGTGCTACTGCAATGTTGATTACGCTCCAAAACAGAACAGACAGGCCATTGAGGTAGTCTCTCTGAGCAAGTTCCATGGCATCAGCAGTAAGCATGTCTAACAGCATGTCCACACTGAACACATTTGAGTCACATCTTTCAGTCATCTGTTTCACAGACTTCTAATACAATGCTTAAACCTTTGATCAATACAGTAGTCTACACCTGCCACAGAATTGGTTGCATGTCACTTGCACTTGCTGTAGCATTTTTTGAATGCTTCAAGTCTATTTTACTGGAACATACATATGTCGCAGTTTTGATGGTGTATTGGGCGGTTAGCATACAAACGCTTCTGAGTCTACAACCGTACTGTGGCTGGATAGTGTAAGTGAAATCCAAGATGTCACAGTCTGTCTCTATATTCCTCCTCTCCAGCCATTTCTAATTCCCCATGGCCCTTCATTGCCATTTTCCTTCCATCCACCAGGTGCCCTCGGACTTTCCTCTTTTCCCCATCACATGACTGCCCCACCCATCTTCACACCTGTTCCCACATCCCTGCTCTGCTCTGCAATTGCCAGGCGTTCCCTGCCCACCTCCTCACCTGTTTCCACTTTCCATCGTCAGCCACGCAGTACTTAACCAGCCCTTTTCCATTCACTCCTTCCTCAGTTTGTCATAGTTGTAATGTTGCTTAGTCACAGTTTGTTGTCACCTTCAAGCCACTTAAACCTGCCTGCCTGTCTCCTGCTTGTCTACCTGTACAGGATCCTACCTTTCAGCCTCCCTGTTCCTGTCTGTAAGCCTTTCCATATCAATAAATCACTGAAATTAGCCTGTCTGCATTTGGGTCCTTCCCTTATTGCCCCTCTCCTTCACTTTTGTGACATGAGAAGTGCATGTCATTATTTAGCTAGTGCAGATAGCAACTTAAAACAGCAAAGCACATCTGTTCCATCAGACTTGCATGAGAAGGACAACTTTTGGCTGAAATGTGTCTGGTGTAGACAGGGTATAACTGACCTTCTATGCTACACTCTTCACAGGGATATTGGAAGGTACATAAATGCTTCAGTGCTTCATCTGTATTTATAGGTATATGGTGTCTATGGAACACTAAGACTCCTCTACAAGGGCACTATGGATGTTGATATATCCATGTCCTTTCACTGAGTGAAATATGACACCATTGAAAAGCCAAAACCCAACCAAACAAAGATTAATCTGTTTGTCAACTGGATGACAATTGAATGTGGACACACTTGTATAACACCTTAGGGACATCTGTGTTCATTCTTACTTTGTTGTTGTGGCTGTACTTGGTTGTTGTTGTAAACCCTTTTTCATTACCTGTTTGTTTGTGTTTTTGTTTGAGCACTCTCTTTGATGCCATTAAGAGGGGAGGGTCTGTCCGGTAGGTGAGTTGTTGGTTTGTAGAGGCTAACACTGAAATGCTAGACATGTTCCAATCTACCAGTGGGCCATGTGAGCTCTAAGGGCATTTGTAGTGAAAACACTGTCTGGTCACAGCAGTCACACACGTACACACTGTGGACGCTGGTATTTTTCCATCATGCTTTGAGATGAAGTGTCAAGCTTGGCTGGGTAGTCTGGTCCTGCTAATGAGAGCAATTTTGTTTGTGTTTCTGTCTCCCGCTCTCTCTCACACATTCATTGATTCATTCTTCTCCTATTCACTCTCTCATGCTCCTGCTTCCTTACTCTCTTTGGCTGGCAGTGTACTCCAAAGAAAATGGAATTTGGCACATTTGCAAAGACTGAACTGCCATTAAATGTGCCACTGCAAGCAAATGTTTTGTCATTTAATGATGGCCATGCCGGATGGGGGAGCTTTAGAGTTGTGGTGTGAAATGAGAAATTCGGAATCCAAAGGATGCACACAAAAACTCCACCACATGACTTTGTTGGTGAATTGACCAACAAGTCAAGGTGAACGAGGCAAATAGTCAACAAAGTTGGTTAAATATTTTGGCACTACGAAAAGGTAAGCATTTTGCTAACGACAGCAGTGGGGATTATCATCAGTTAAAGCTTGTGGTTACAATTTATGCACACTGCCTTTTGACAGAGGTAAGAATAAGGTTGTTGCATACCCATAGTTTTTGGCTGGAGGGCTGTATGAGACTACTGAAAAAACCTAAAACTCCCCTTCAACTACACACTTGGCACAAAATGGTATCAACAATGACCACAAAGAAGAGCTAAGAATCTACTAGGTATTATCTTCAATGTATGATAATTGAGTTTTAGCAATGCCTGCATTCTCCACCAAATTGTGAAAAAACCTCAAGAGGTAGCATTAGCATTATGGGAATTATATACTGTAACTCCAAAGAGATTGTTCATCTGGTGATTTATCATAAAGAACAAAACGCAGCACACGAAGACAGGTCGATTGGTATTATAGCCATTACACACAGGCCATCAAAGTCAAATGTGGCACACATTGCTCACAAACATTTGATTTATTTGGAGTATGCTGCCAGCTCTCCTCTTTGCCTTCCCCCACTTCCACACAGAATAGATTGGACCATCATACTAAAAAAAAACAGGTCTCTTGAGCACCTGAATAATACAAAACTCAAAGGAACACACCATGTCTTCAGTAGATTATCCTGTTGGTCAAGTGATGAGAACATGGACACCAAAATCATTCATGTCTCCTGGGTAGATCCTTGGCTCCAGTGCTTCATGCCAGTAGGCTCCATGCTGACGCAAAGACATAAGCATACCACTCTGTTGCGCGATAGCAGGCTCCATGTCATTTTTCCCACGCAGCCCCGCCTATACATGAAACAAACCATTGACACACAGGTACCAGAAAATGATTAGTTGGTAAATCTGTCATCAGTGCTTGGTGCCATGAAAATAAGAGAACTGTGCGATATACTATACTTGACCTACACCGGTTGGTTCTTTGTAGGATTAGTTATGCTTTAAGAAAATGCACAGGCCTATGCCTTAGCATGTGGCTGTAAATAAAAAAACATGGAACTCAAGATCTGTCTTCTAAAATGCCCTTGTGGAATGATGTGCAAATCTTGACCTACACATTGCAGAGCACAAGGCAGCCATCCATTATGGCAATATGGATGACTCCATAGCCAGACATTATAAAGACAGAGGTCATTAATGGCAACCTTTAGATTTATTGGTATTGAAAGAGTCTCTCACTCCCCTCGAGGTGAATCCATTGTAAATAGATTTCAAGAAAAGCTTATTTAATTTTAATCTTGAATAGCAAGAACCTCCATGGTCTACTTGAATTCAATTAGATGTTAGTTGTTTCATCAAAACTTTGGGGCCCTTTGTGGCTCACAAAGGTGCCCACATCAAATAATTGATTCACAAATTGTAAATCAATTATTGACAGTCCTATGATTTTTCATTTAGAATTTGTGGATTATACCTGCATTACAAGATATGGATTAGTTTTAGGGTATCAAATAGTATTGAGTCTAAGGTTGTATACTTATACACTACAAGATCCATGTGACCACATATGTTTCACAGAATTATGTTTGTGAATGCCTAAACTAGAGATACAAATAGACAAATAGAAAATGTGGGCTAAACCTGGCCCCAAAATGTAATTTTTTTCCTTATGGAGTTACAATCAAACTTTTAAGTATTTTTAAGAAACCTAGTGTCGATATAGCAATATGCAATAAATATATATCTCATTTAAATCCCAATGAAAATGACCTTCATGTACCATCTAAAAATCAATACCCTCTATGCTGAGAGAGGCATGCCAACCAATACTGGGTCTCATTCTGCAGCAGGCTGTTTAATAGGTCATAGTGTGGAGAGTCCCTGCTGCTGAAATAATAAACTAATAAATTTACCTAATGAATTTTTTAAAAAGCCCTTCATGAAATTTAATGATATACTAAATCTTTAAGTCAAATGTCATTTAAATTCCACAGCAACTTTTAACCAAAATAAATCTGGGTAGCACAAACATAAATGGCAAGGAAAACTTTAAAACTTCTATTTTCATTTATCCACCATTGGTTTGCATGGTTTTCAGAGAGACATGATGTCTTTTACCATTTCCATGACATTTGACTTTGGCAGAAGCCTTGGTTGATGAGCGATGTAATGAATTACTTAAAGGGATAACGTCGAATCCCTGCACATCTGTCAGAACTTTAAATTTCAAAAATTGTGAGGACCTCCTCAAAAACTTGACATAGGAATAGATGTAGATGTAATGCTCTTTCATATGTACCACTGCACCAAATAGTCCACTGTGGATTTGGTGTAGTGGAAAGGATGTCTATGATAAATATTTTGTGGCATGTAAGTGCACTGAAATATTTCAGGTTTGAATCCAACATAAGCTCCTATTAGTGTCAAAACTACCATGTCCGATTTTTTTTATCTGGCAATGTTTACAATGTGCTCCATGCTAGCTCTTTCAGGATCACCTTTGCACATCATGTAGGTTATGAAAGGCCGCAAGCTAATATTGGTCTGTCTTGGCATGTCCATGGTCATGACCAAATGGAAAGATGTTCTGTGGTCTAGTCTCAGCATTAGATGGCTGCAGTAGGGAGACAGAAGTGAAAGTGTACTTTCCAATAATGTTTTGGAATTGTACAATGACAAGCAGTTAGTAAGGCATCACCATTTGGATAGACATGGTTTATTATTTGTTACGTAATGCAGTTTCAGATATAATATTGCCAAGTACACAGTAATACAATTGCAGCAGAGATGACACCATATTTAGTCATTGGGAAAATTAAGTTGGGCAATGTGGAAGATTTGGGACCAACCATTCACGTGTCACCACAGCAAAATAATTATTTTCCCAGCAGCGCCATATATTGTAGTATGGTTTGTAGAATTTCAAACTGCCCCCTTGAGTCATCAGGGGAGAAAAGCTGCAGTTATACAAAATGATTTCATGTGGTGGTTGGAGTTATAGATGGCACACATGCGTAAAACTTCAAGCGAGAGTGAGAAAGCTTTGGTAAACCTCAAAATATATCACAACATCAACACACAAGTGGTTTTTGATGCCAAACATCAAATTTGGTGGTAGCTAGATGACCTGAATTCACCTACAACTCAGATCCTCAGTGAAAGTGGCTTCAGTTACAGTAGTCCTCCAAGCTTATTTCTTTGCACAGTGCCGTTTACTCCCTCCTTGTATTTTGTTCTCAGGATTGTACATCATTTCATTCAATAAAGAGTTATTGCAGAGGGGGAAAAAACTCTGAGCTAACAAGCCTAGATAGTGAGCTTGTTAGCTCGGCCGCCAACAGGACAATAAGTTCACACAGTTTATTCATAAGGCATATTTGTAGCATTTGTCTGCAAACCATACATTTATACTCCAAAAGAGGTGGGTTAAATAAAAATATATCTATTAATAAGCTGATGTCCATTTTGGACTCTCTGGCCTTATGTTCCCTCATACGTCAGCACTATTAAGATGGCTTGCTAATGGTCAGCAGCGCAAAAACAAAGTTCAAAGTTAAACTCGAGGTGAAAAATTGGCACAGATTTACTTTGTGACCTAAAGTGAATCCACTAACCGTGGCTATTTCAATGAAATTAACTGATTTCGTCACAAAACTTATGTTTATGTTTATACGTTTTAAATGCTAGTGTGACCAGGCCTTAATACAGAGGAACCCCAAGGTGTCAGCTCTTTGGTAACAGAGGATATCCCCAATGGCAATGGCTTCTTACACCATTCCCAGGACCACAGTTGGGAGCCCAATTATTTTGTAGCGTAGCATATTTATATGCATTGTTTTTTTAGATCACACAAAGGGACTGAGAGGGGCACTGGCCAGTGGAAGCACATGTTCTATGTTGTCCATGAAGAAATTCAACAAGCACCCCAGCAACCTTTCAAGATAATTACTGTCTGTACAGTGCATAATACATGCAAATTGTGCAACTTCCCCCCATCCCCAAGATTATGATAACGATGATAATCAAGTTAAGTAGTAGTTTCCACAATAACTGGTTGAACCAAGTAGCATATAAAAAGATTCAAAAACCATTTATTGTTTAAATGTTTTAATTTGTATGTGCAAGGTTTTAATGCTCGTTCACAGTTCTTTTCGGAATGCCATGTCATCCATGTCACCTGAGGCCATTCTTGAAGGGAAAAGCCTATGGTCTGTGCCTTTGTCCGTTAACATACCTGCCAGGGGAAGAACAAATGGCCAAGGAGATGTTTGTTCTTTCCTAGAAAAGAACAAAAGAAAAATGTATTATGCTATGAATTTTGACATTTGTGTAAAATCAACTGCCAAATAAAAAATAAAAAACCCACAATTTATTCATGTTGCCCTTACCTTGGCAAGAACTCTAGGGTCCGTCAACCAGCATCAGAGGAAGCATTACCCCAGTATTTGAAGAATTACTTTCTCCAAGCATTCACTGGACCACTTCAGCAAATGTGCATAAGGGTTTAAGACTGCTACCTGTACAATGTAGCATTGGTCATGAGTTATCTGAGTCAGTATGCATAATTCAGAAAAGGGTAGTATAGGCTTACCAGTTGCTGCAGTTGCTTTCTTGTAAGCTGCAATCCCTGATGAGCTTTTGCCAAGATGTTATACTTTTAGTATTCTTCAGAGTCACAAACCGTAACAGTAAAGCTAGCAATAATATTGATTGCAATTTCTTTCCATCTCTTTTTTCTGCACTTCACAGTGTGTTAGTAGATTTCCCTTAGTTACTAATGGGGTAGCTAAACAGCTAATTAGGCAGTCAGCTGTGACACACTGAACAGCTTAAATTCTTACCTGCATTCCTTTCAGTAATAAAACATACCCACAAAAATCATTATTTTGTCATTTTAGTTGGATTTTAATTATCTTAATTATTTTGTCCCTATACTGTTTTCCTGCCTAAAAACTTTAACTTTTATTTTTAGACTTTTTATTTTTAACTACAAGTTATATTCTTGTGCACACAATAATGTCATCTATAAGGATTTCGGGAGCTCCAAATATTTGAGCATTCATTCATGTAATTCTCTGAACTTTGGGACATACAGTACCAGATCACTGAGGGAAATCAGTTTTGGGCAGATTTTTCAGTTAAGGTGTTTACATGTGCTTGTTTGCTGATTTCTGTTGATGCTGGTTTACATGCAGTCACTTAGTTCCTACCATATTTTTCAACAGTTTATAGTTGAATTTACATCACGACACAGTTGCAAAAGTCAAATCTAACAACTGAAATTGACTCTGAATTATTACAATTTCAGCTGATATATAAACAACACCAAGAGCTGTATCAAGATATTATTTTTGTCCCATTCATGTGGGTGGGTGGTTGCCAGGAATGGGATGTGTCATGGGCTGAAAAACAAAAAGTAGAGAAATAAAAAGTAGAAAGTAGAAATACATATTTTTGGGATATGCTCTGGGTGAGCAGCTTTCACTTGATGTTTGGGGCCATTATTGTCTGTGGCACTCCCCAAGTTTTTACTGAACACGTAAATCTTCACAAACCATGAAAGCATCATAGCTGCCAATAAATTGGCCCAGCTCTATTTAAAGGAATAGTTCAACATTTGATTGATGCAACTCTCGTATCTGACATTTAATATGAAACTACAGCCAGTTAGCTTAGGACAAAGACTGGAAACATCAAGGCTGGCTTTGTCCACAGATTAAAAAAATGTGCCTACCAGTATATTTAAAGCTCACATAGAAAAAAGTAGTACAAAAACCAATTAGTAAAAACAACAATTTTTGGATTTAGGGAAGGTTATGTGCCAAACTACTTCTTGACCGGGAGCAGTGACTTTCTGAAGTCTTGTCTGTTTCCAGGCTTTATTCTATGCTAAGCAAACCGTCTCCTGGCTCCAGTCTCATATTTAACAAGCAAATTTAAAAAATAACTACAGTGTGGATATTCATGTTAATGAAGGAACATGTCGCCCAATGCAACAGAGTGGACTACTGATGTGTTTTTAATGTTGTTTTTGGACAACAATGGAGCTCTATGGCACAGAGGAATAAGATAAGATCAGGCTTTGGATACACACACAATACATATTAGTAGGATCCATTCATTGTTGGTTTGGCTCTGTAAATGAGATTTGTTGACAATATAGAATATCACCATCCTAACATTTTAATTTAGTTAATTTAGTTTCAGTTTCAGTGTCAGATTTTGGAATTGATCGTTTTGGGTACAACAATGCACCGCTGCAAGCAGCAATTGATTCTTTTCATCCTGCCACACTGCTGTTATTTATCCTGGGTTATCATCATGCACAAGTATGTGTAGTTGTGTAAACCAGGTTTTCAGAATTCAGGCTATTTGTTTACATGACATTTTAGAAAACTTGATTCTGCTGCAAGACAAGCACATGTAAACGTAGTGTATGCTGTTGGCACAAACTGCTCCTGCTGTAAAATGAATGAGGGTCACGGGGAGGAGAGGATGGGTGTGGGGGATGGGTGGGGATTATGTGTGTGTCATTACACCCAGAGACAGCTGCGGGTGTAATAAATATGATGAAACAGTGGAAGGGAGAGGTGAGGGGACACCAGAAATTCAGACTTTCTGTTTTGTATTTCTGTGTCTGCTCTGTCCACTTTCGGGGAGGGAGAGTGAGGGAGGCAATGCATCACTCTGCACACACACACACACACACACACACACACACACACACACACTGAGCCCTATTTGACTGCAGTAGTTCATCACGAGTCAGGACTATCTGCAAATAATAAAACTGATCAGGCAGACAACATTCTTGTCCACCTCCTCCTGGTCTCCTTCTAGACTCCTCCAAACCCTCCACCTTCTCCCAGCCTCCTCTGGACCTTTCACCTCTTCTTTGCCTCCTTCTATTTTAGTCCTAACCCTCCTCCACATCTCCTAACTTCCTACTAGCCTCATTCTTCAGCTGCTCTTAACCCCCACCCCTTCTTTCCAGTCTCCATACCATCCCCCTCATCCTGCTTCTCTCCTGCTCTCCTAAATCTATCCCTCCATTCTCTTCCCTCTCTTGTCCTCCTCCCCTGGCCTCCCCTCTGCACTGCAGCACCTATTCAGTCATTAATCTCCAAGGTTCCTTCAGTGCGACACACAATGTGTGCGTGCATGTGTGCATGTATGGGTGTATATGTGTAACACTATGTCACACTTCACTCCATGAAAAGTCACATGTACTATTAATGACAGATTCATAATTTGCACATCCGTGTTTGCAACGGTCTGCATGACGTAAATGTCTGCTGAAATTCTGCACGATAACAAAAGATATTTATTTATTTTCAAAGTTGCTATCCAGGGGCCCATTTTATCAAATTTGCAACATGAGACCATTTTCTCTCATGTTAAATTTGACATGTTTCTGCACTTCTGCAGTTAAGACGTGGAGAGACCCTTTCGACATGTTTTTACTCATCAAGAATTGATTTCCTCCAAAACACATTAAAAGGGCCGTCAGAACCTGTACGTTAAACTGGGCTAAGTAAACATTTTAGGGCTGACAAACTCGGAAAGACACACTGTGAACAGACTTGAAGAACCTTGCTACCCTGACAACATTATTAGGCTACAAACCCACAATGCAACACTCTGTGTAGGAGCTGGGCATAACACTGGTACTCTCTCCATTCAGAAAGGATATCCACTGTTGTGAAATCGTAAATCCTCAAATATAATATGACCCCCACCTTTTCAAAGGTAATTTCCCCAAAACTATCGTCCTATATTCGGGCCACAACTGTTTATTAATTTGAGCCTGACTGATACTGGACTTTTTGGGGCCGATGCCTATACCGATATTAGGGAGTAAAAAATTCTGATATGCACTGAAACAGTAAACTTCACTGGGAATTTATATTTAACTTGAATTAAGAAAAAGATTCACATATACATAAAATGCTGCCTATATAACTTTAAAAAATAAAAACAAGGCAACTGTGTAGGGCAAGCCGGCTACTGCCAATCCAGCGGCAAACAGTGGCAGGTTTATACAGGAAGCACAGCTTTTCCACATTGTAAACATCTTAAAAAAATAAATAATAATAATTTTTTAAAAGGCAGTTTAAAGCTGCAGTGCAGGACTTTAATGAACATCTGCTACATTCAAGCCCTTGCCAAATGAGTTCACACTATGCTGATTAAGCCTATCACCACCAGGTAAATCTCTGTATTTTGCAGTATACCAGAGTTTTTAAATCTGGTGTCTGTGGCAACATTCCTGTGCTGGTGCACCTCTAATGATGCGTTTTACGCCAACCAGCAATGATTGGTTTGCCAGAACTGAAGAGGGGAGCAACCCAGAGCCATGTAGAGAGCTCCACGAGCCGCCATTGCGATAAAGAAAATGGTCCATTGGAGAGAATGTTTAGTATTGAGAATTGTTTGTTTATTTTGTTTATTTATGTTTATTATGATTGTGTTAGTTTGTGTTACTGTGCTTTGGCAATGTTGTATTGTATGCAGTCATGCCAATAAAGACACTTGAATTGAAACTGAACAGAGATGACCCAACTCTCTCTCTACATGGTAACCATAGCGACGGAGTAGGCTACAGCAACTAGGAGTATGGCAGAGCCTATGGCGGAAAAACCTAAGAAGCCTCCAAGAAAAATTTCTGATCCTCCAGCTAAAAAAGAAACTTTGTGTTCAGAGGATGTATTACAGTCAAAAAAAGAAAGTGATCAACGGCGAGGACAAACACTATAACACTATAACCACTGGTGTAGCTTTTCCTAGAGAGAAGGGACTGAGGGCAGATATGGATGTCATGTTACTGCTCATGGACAGGTTGCTATTTGTAAAATATTTGGAGTAGGCTATGTAGCTATTAAATTTACTCTACCTAAATAATGGATTATTGTCTTGGAACTGTGGAAATTTCTCTGTATTTTTGGAACTATTTCTGAACACAAGCCTTGGGTGAGCTCAGCTCACTTGTAGGCATATACCATAAGCATGCGTCGACAATGTCTTTGTAATTACTCTCACTGCCAGAAGGGGAGACAAAAGTTCCGCACTGCAGGTTTATGTTAGCGCAAATGCGCCAACGAGCATGCTGCCTGTTGCTGTAGCTCCGCCTCGTTGTCTTACTTTTTCCAACTTTTAGCTTTCCTTTTTCTTCCAAACTTGAGTAACTTGTGTGTAAGTATAATTTAAACTACGATCTTTACGAAAATGAGACTAGAAAGTGTTTTGGTACTTTTTTTCGCCGTGAAATGTCTTCTCCTGCTATTCGATCAGGGCACCGCTGCAGATCAGCTGTTTGGCCGCATTGTTTACACCAGGGAAGAGCTGAGATCACGCTGAAGCCGAGCGGCACGGCACCCACGACAACCGATGTCCCCACTGAGATCTGGAGGAGGACACACCGAGGATGCAGAGGTGGAACGAAGCGGCGAGGGAAGAGAGAGGGGTGCAGACAAAAGAGACTTAAGAATAAGAGATTTAAGCCGTGTCTGCCTTCTCTCGTCATGGGCAACGTGAGATTGCTGGCGAATAAAATTGACAAGCTAACGGCGTTAGCCTGGAGTCAGACGGAGTCAGACGGAGTTTCAGACTGTTCGGGCCGACAGGGATCACACCGGGAGCGGTAAGCGGAAAGGCGGCAGGCTTGCTGTTCTAGTTAACAACAGATGGTGTAACCCTGGTCACGTTACTATCAAGCAGAGTATTTGTAGCCCGGACATTGAACTGTTAGCTGTGGGACTCCAGCCATATTATCTACCACGTGAATTCTCACATGCCATTGTTGTGGCTGTTTACATCCCCCCCTCTGCTAACCCGGCATTGGCGTGCAATGCCATTCATACCGCCATAGCAGAACTCCAGACTTAACACCCGAGTGCACTCATATTAATCTCAGGTGACTTCAACCATGTCAGTGTTTCAACACAACTATGTGCCTCTGGTTAAAAGGCAGCCTGCGACCACAAGGACAGTGAGGAGATGGTCAGAGGAGGCCTATGAGACACTTCAGGAATGTTTTGAAGTGACAAACTGGGATGCACTCTGTGAGTCTCATGGAGAGGACATTGACAGGCTCACTGAGTGCATTACTGGCTACATTAACTTCTGTGTGGACTGCAATGCCAACTAAGATGGTCCATTGTTATCCAAATAACAAACCGTGGGTAACAAAAGACATCAAGGACATCCTGAATGACAAGAGGAGGTCCTTTACTGATGGTAATAGGGAGGAGGTGAGGGCAATCCAGGCTGACCTGAAGGTGAAGATCAGGGAGTTAGCCCCCGGGGTGCTAAAAGCCTGTGCCCCCCAGCTATGTGGAGTCCTTCAACATGTCTTCAACCTGAGTCTTCAAAGGGTCCCTGTTCTGTGGAAGTCATCTTGCCTCGTTCCTGTGCCGAAGACGCCGCGTCCCAGTGGCTCCAAGGACTACAGACCGATGGCACTGACCTCCCACATAATGAAGACCCTGGAGAGACTGGTGCTGAAACAGCTGCGGCCCATGGTCAGACCCCTCCTGGACCCCCTTCAGTTCGCCTACCAGCCCCGGCTGGGAATTGAAGATGCCATCATCTTCCTGCCAAGCTGCATCCACTCCCACCTGGACAAGCCGGCAAGCACAGTGAGGATCATGTTTTTTGACTTTTTCAGTGCTTTCAACACCAGCCGGCCAGCCTTGCTGGGTGAGAAGCTGGCAGCGATGCAGGTGGATGCCCCCCTCGTGTCCTGGATTGTGGATTGCCTGACTGGCAGACCACAGTATGTGCGCCTGCAGCACTGTGTGTCGGACAGCATGGTCAGCAACACTGGGGCCCCTCAGGGGACTGTCCTCTCTCCCTTCCTCTTCACCATCTACACCACGGACTTCAGCCACCACACAGAGTCCTGCCACCTTCAGAAGTTTTCTGATGACTCTGCTGTGGTGGGATGTATCAGCGGTGGTGATGAGAGTGAGTACAGGGCTGTGGTGGGGAACTTTGTCTCATGGTATGAGCAGAACCTCAATGCGACAAAGTTTTAGGAGCTAGTTGTAGACCTACGAAGAGCCAAGGCACCAGTGACCCCGGTTTCCATCCAGAGGGTCAGTGTGGACATTGTAGAGGATTACAAGTACCTGGGGGTACACATGGACAATAAACTGGACTGGGCTAAGAACAGTCAAGCTCTTTACAGGAAGGGCCAGAGCCGCCTCTATTTTCTGAGGAGGGTGAGGTCCTTCAACATCTGTCGGACAATGCCGAAGATGTTTTATGAGTCTGTGGTGGCCAGTGCTATCCTGCATGCTGTTGCATGCTGGGGCAGCAGGTTGAGGGTAGCGGACGCTAACAGACTCAACAAACTGATCCGTAAGGCCAGTGACATTGTGGGGGTGGAGCTGGACTCTCTGGCGGTGGTGTCAGAGAGGAGGATGCTGGCCAAACTACATGCCATCTTGGACAGTGTCTCCCACCCACTACATGACGTGCTGGTCAAACAAAGGAGTACCTTCAGTGGAAGACTCAAAAAGCACCACAGAGCAAAAGTGTTAGTCTATATGACCCTAAGTCATTAAAATGGACATTGATCATTACAAATTCCCTATTTATTGATATTTTTTCATACCTCTATAACTGCTGTGCAATATCCTCCGTCTCATTATAATCTTAATAAGCTACACTTAACCGGTAAACCCACTTAGTACTTCACACTTATTTTATTTTACACTTATACCCACTTTGTACTTCATTTATTTTCTGACCTGTATTATAGTGTATTATATTTTTTGCTTAGTACTTCTATTTTTGTGTGCACTGACGTGATAGTGAGCTGCTGTAGCAAAAGAGTTTCCCCTCTGGGATCAATAAAGTATTTCTGATTCTGATTCTGAACAGCACCTCTGCTATAAATGTTAAGGGGAAACTTTCAACGTATCTGGTGGAAAACCAGGCTTTAAAATTTTGTAAATGCAACGATTGGAATTGTTGAACTGCGAGTCCGGAACAAAACAGTTTGGTGTGAATACATGTAACGTTACTGTTATACTCCTATTAATGTTAATGTTAATTAGCATTAATGTTAATGTTAATGGGCTAAGATTGGGCTCACACATTAGCTTCCACTCAACTGACAACGTATGAAAGTAGCTGCACAGGGCTGGATTCCATAAATCAATTCTCTAAAGAAATTAAACATTGAGAAATACTTGCCTTCCAGGATTAACCCGCAAGTGATAAAGACCATTCCAGTTCCCCTCAAAACAATGATTCAACAGCTTTTGGCGTACTCTAACACTGTATCAGAAATGAGGTCACTCTGTATTGCTACTTAAGTAGCAAGCAGTTCACTAATAAGTTTATTAAAAATGTTTTATCAACACAATACTACTCTAATCATCTGAAAAGAAAATATGTTCTTCAAGAATAACTTAAGAGATATAGAGATAACTTCTGTTGTGAATTGGCATTATTTAAATAAAACTGAATTGAATTGAAGAATACAGTGACAAAGAGGCAAGGAAAATAAGGAAATTATATTTGTCCTATCCCATCCTACCTAAAGCCAAAGAAGTGACATTTAACAGACAGAAACTCCCTGAAACTTTTTTCTTTATTGGACTTTATGCTGCTTGAATAAGACCCTATGTGGTTCGCTAGCTAGCTAATGTAGCAAACAAGTATGATAAGCATGAGTGACATAGCGGTTGTCACAGGAGAGTAAAGTATGTTAAAAACGATTATTTACTTTCCAACATTGCATCTCACCAACTGGGTAACAACGTACTACGAAGTCAACACAACAATCTCAAACCACCACTGCACCGTTGTCTGCTGAGCTGCAGAAAGAATGGGAAGATATGCTCTGATGCTTACCTTTAAATCCTTTCAATCAATTACTGACTGTACTGACAAACTATAGCTGGCTAGCTACCTTACTAATATAGCAAACAGATGTGATAAGCATGAATGACCTGACGGTTGTCAGGTGCAGGGTTATATTAGCGTTATATTGAAAAGGGAAAATGATGGGGTCATTGTTTATTAACTTTCCAGCAAAGTATTTCACAAACTAGCTAGCAACTCACCATGAAGACACTGCTTGACTCCGCACCACCATCTGCTCAGCTGTGATGCATAATCTGACACATGCTGCAGACAGTGCTGAGAGTTATGTAAACATAAATCGGTCGAGCTCTATTTATTATCGCTTATATATACCTATCATTTTTTATTTATCAAATTGATTTTTTGTTTTAATTTTGGTTCACATCCTTCAAATTGAACTGAGTTGTCATGCCAATCACAACTTGGAAAATGTGTTAAAATCTTTTTCATTGTGCAGTGGACGGAATATTTTCCTTTCCATCCAGATGGTTAGAAGAGTCTTTTCAGAAAAGCTGATGCTTAGCCCCTTGACTCCAGTGTCATGGTAAGACATGAGAGGCACAAACACGGCAAATTGGCTAAAAAAGTGTTTTTGTGTGTGTTATCATGCAAGATTGTCTTTACACACCAGGTCATTGCATCTTAACAAGTTCAAATCTGGCATCTTAAGACATTAAAAGTGTGTTTACACATTTCTTTTCAACATCTTAAGCTTTTTAAAACTGGGAGCAACCACTTTTCCTGTGATTTAGGGGGAGAACAGTGGGGCAAGACCACATATTTCTTTTGTTGTATTTTTATGCAGCATCATAGCACTGTTTTACAGCCCTCCACTCCCTGTAATGCTTCTTTCTCTATTCAACTATTTCTTTCTTAAACTAATACTATTAGTACCATTACAATTAATAGATTTAGACTAATAGATTTAAACAATAGACTGTAAAAGGGCATGTGAAATGACTAATCCAAGCAAACATTTTCCATTTAGCCACGTGAGACTAATCCTGGTTTACAGCACCTGGTATTCCCAGGCGGTCTCCCATCCAAGTACTAACCAGGCCCTGTCTACACATGAAACGCTGGGGGGTAATGTTTACCTGCCTGGCGAGTCGAGTTGTTCACCTGGAAGTGGCGAGAACTTTAGATACAGACACCTGCATGAATGCCATATGTCAGAGACAATTTTGTGGGTGCTCAGAAAGAACTAAAGGCCACTTTGATCCAGCTAGATCACTAATTTGGCTCTGTGACATTCAGGAACAGTTTGAACACTTTGTGGCTGTTGCTCACCCATTTGGTTAGAGTAAAGCCTCCTAGGGCGCATGCCTCCCTGAGGTCCTTTTGTGAGCTTGATTGCTTGCCTCATGGAAGCCACAGACTAGAGACAGTCATCAATATAAAAGCTATTCTTGATTGTATCAAGTACCTCCATGCTGTATTTGTCTGAGTTGTCATTTCCTGTTTGCTGCAAGGCAAAGTTAGCAATACTTGGAGATGATACCGAAGACATGAACATTCATCCGGTACACTTCCAGTAGGTAGTACATTGCTTCAATATCTGTCATTATTGCAAACTGCTCCTGATGGAACCTAAGCAGGACACCTAGAAGTAGGTTAGCCAAAACCGAACCTTGGAAACGTTCTGCATTATGAGATTTGCCTCTGTATGATGAAGAACAGTCAAATACAACTCAAAAGTTTCCTCTTTAGCTTATGATAAACCCCGCGATGAGGTAAATACCACACATCGCCATCATCCATTCCATTTGGAGCTGCTTTTGCTGCACCTTTTCTGCATACCCTTTACTCAGTAATCGGCATCAAATACTGGTACCTCTCTTTTAGGTAGCAGGGATAGATTTTACTGCATAATCATTAGATTACCAATTTCATTTTGTTTTTGAACCATCATGCTGAGGTTTTCATGAGAGCCATTACTGTTTTCAGGATTTTCCTGTTGTGGGCTGGATGCACTTGTGGCCTCCTGAGAGCTGCTACAGATGTGCCCAATTGCTCGCTGAAGTGAAGTCTTAGGTTCAGCAGCCACTTCCAAATCAGAGGTGTCAGTAAGTGTAGGTTACACATTTTCTGACTTGCTTGCTTCCTTGTAATAGGCATTCATGTCATCCCCATGTGGCTCAGCCTCCTCATGGCTTAAGAGTATTCCACCTTTTCCATCGTTGATTTTATAATAGTTTCCTCCAGCTATAAGGCATGTATGTCCTTCAAAGCAGCAGATCGAGCCTCCAGAGCTGCCTTTTCAGCAGATGCCGCAGATGTCTCTTCTGCTTAACACCTCTTTAAAAAAGTAGCTGAAATTAGTAATCATACCAATCAACATGGTCATTCTCTTTTGATTCCTCTGAAAAGTTCTTGCACAGATTGATGCACCTTGTTAAATTCACCAACAGCTTGTCTGAACATGACCATACATTCATTGATATTATCCACATTTCTACCTTCCACAAGCAAAGCTTTTGTTTCATTAAGCTTCCTTGTGCACACTCCAAGTTTACCTCTGTGAGTTGTAATGAACCTCGGCCTCAGCAGCAGTCCTAAGTTGTTGGGTCATTTTGATTTCCTTTTAATTAGGTTGAGTCTCTATTTCACTCCATAATGCTTTTCTCCGCCGTTTTGCGTTGTGTAAATATTTACACAAACGTCCTTTAAAGACCTTAGCTGCTTTGCTTAGCTTGCTTCATTCATAACATTTTTTACATGCAAATATTTGTGGAATGTTGCGCGTAACAGCGCTTCCATTCGCATTTCCATTAAGTAATACACTAGCACGATTCTTTCATTCTTTTGTTTACGCACGACTGATATATCCATTCATGAAGCTGGTAATCGCGTCTTCCATCCCAAGCAAACAGAAAACGTCTGTATTCCTCTTGATTGTCCTTTGTAACTCTGTCTTTAGTTAAATTTTTTGACTATGAAATGACTAATCCAAACAAACATTTTCCATTTAGCCACATGGGGTTAGATGAGGAGCTGCCAATACACACTCTTCATAAAGCGCACAAGGAAATTCAAAGTAAATAACACATAGTTTATTAAGCTATAAACTCTGGTTGACTTTTCCGCAAGAAAATAAAACAAGATCAAACGGAGGATTCATGACATGCGATGTGGTCATAAAACTGTTGCTTTTCGCCATCTAACCCACCCACAGATGTTTCAATAATCTACTTAATGGCTACCTATTGCCACCCTTGTGACGAAGAATCCAGGTGCATCATATACATGACACACAGTATCAGGTAATTATCAGGTGAGTAACCAATCATAATCTCTTTTGGACTACACAATCAAGAGTGTTCCATCGTAGAAAAGGTTTCAGTCGTAGTCATCTGGACACTGTTTTCAGAATCAAGACGTTTCGGCTCCCATCCGGAAGTTCCTGAGCGTCTGACACTCAGGAAGACTCCTCCCTGAGGGCAGGGCCTAAGCAACACAGAGTAGCTTAAATTTCTGAGTTCTCAGACCATTTTCACAATTGAGAATGACTTCCGGATGGGAGCCGAAACGTCTTGATTCCGAAAACAGTGTCCAGATGACTATGACTGAAACCTTTTCTACCACATTTCATACTAATACTTCATAAGTCAAAATATCATAATCTAATTCAAAATATCACTCATTTTCTTATCTAGTGCTCTAAGTTCTTAATAGGGCTCCAACAACAGTAGATCAGTTAGCTTAGTAGATCAGTAGGGATTTATAATATTTATCACCTAAGTGAAAAATATTAAACATTATATCCTAAATTTATCAGCTGCAGATTGATCAGACCATTTGCAGCAAAACATCACAGCTAAGCAATAGTCATGTGACACACACTGTAGGTATCAGAAACCTGAGCAGACGCAAAAGCTGTGTATAAGGTCACATGACCACATATGACAACAGCGTAGGCATGGGTTGGTCTTTATGTTCAAAGATGGTAGTCACATTGTCATGATAGCACAGCAAAATTCAATATATTAACAGGCTTTTAACACTTAAGACACCAGACTTTAGATCTTGCATGACAACACACATAACTAACTACACACATGTAGTATGTACAGAACCATGTCCCATTCCCTGTCTGCGTAGACATCCACTGCTAGTTATCCTACCCGTTTGCATGGGGAGAGAAACAAAGAGACTGGGATGAGTGAGTATATGTGTTGACAAAAGTGGAAAGAATAGGATGTCCATGTTGTGCTTTCCGATTTTTTTCTCTCCCTTCCATGATTAATACAATAATGCCTCCGTGCTTTCAATTCCAAATACCAAACTGTCAAAAGACATCAGATCACATCCAAATCTCTCTCTCTCTCTCTCACTCTTTCTCTCTCTCTCTCGCTCTCTCTCTCAGAGCTCAGCTATAAGAGCTTGCATGACAACAGAAAGTATTTCTTTCGTGAGTCACCACGCAAAAGAAATAGGCATAATATGATGATAGGGGAGGATGGCAGCCACTTTGAAAATCAACACAACTGTCCCATCACTATTTAAAGCTGCACTAATCAATAGTTCTATATTAACAATGGATTAAATGATGTGTAATGTGAAAGTAGTTGCTCGCAGTGACAAACCCACAGAGAATAATCATCAACTCTGCAGTTCGTCTCAGCTCTACAAAGCTTTTTAACCCATTATTTTGCTTTCACAAACTCTGCTCTCATTAGCGTCATTTCCAGCAGCAGCAGTTAGCCATTTTTAGCAGAAAAGTTAGCGACTAGCTGGTGAACATGGTGGAGCATTTAGCGGCTAAAGAATCAGATATTTGTTCTCAGAAGTTGGTGGAGACCAAAGCTAAAAGGACAGTGAATATTGGAAAATTCCAGTGTGTCCCCGAAGCAGATGCGTGCACTTTATGTGCAGTATCTATATTAAGTTATCTACAATAGCTAACTCGGCGGGCTAATCTATGTGTTTACTTTCATTAGCACTCAGAGACAAGTGTTTGAAATGATTTATACAAAACTGAAGTTTATTAAAGGCTTGCTCAGCTTGCCCTGATGTACGTATTTTTTGGTAGAGTTGTGTTTCCCATCAGGGAGGTGGCAAGTATAAACTTAGGATGATCCATAGTCAGAATAAGACCTGGGTTGAAAAGTACCAGAATTTAGCTTTACATTCACCAGACAGAAACATGACAAATGACTAATATTGAGCTGTGTCTGCTGGATGTGTTAATAGACAAATGTTTGCTAAATAATTAATTAATGCAGCTTTAAGTCTCCAGAATTTGTTCATTATTGCTGCCATTGCACCTACAGACACTATGCCTCCCAAATAACTTTTACAGCCCACATGCAAACCAAAACCAAACATTTGTGCAACAAAAGGATTATAATAATACATGTGCATTAATGTCACATCATGTCATATTAACAACATAATATTCTACATTAATCTTAATAAGAATGAACCAAATGTCCGGAAGTCCCGTATCTTGTATCTATACACTTATCTATAGAGATGATTATCAATGAGACATGTATGTTTTACTTTCCCTCCATTTTGTGCACTCTCATGTAGCGTAGAGTGTACTATTTATATTTGGGATGAAGGTTTAGTGGTTGTCTAGAGTCCAGATGGTCCGCCAAATGGAGCATTTCCACATGCATAGTCAAATCAAGTGAGAGAAGAATTTTCCCAAAATGCATTGCAACTGTGGCTGAGGAATGGCTTAAATGTCTACAAATGTAGCCTAAATATCTTCATATTATGTAAAAAATTTAAAATTAGATGGCATATCTTATGCACATGCAGTTATGTACAGTTATGTTATGTTATGTTACAGTATGTTACTAATTCTTCATGATGAGTAGGCCTACCTGACAATTGCTATGCATTATGTCAATAGAAGATCCCATGGATGCACTGGCCTGAACAACTACAGCCTCTTCATAACTCTGACACCTCCAGTAGTTTATGTTGTCCACTACTACTTCATAGTTACAGATCTACCCCCTGGCCCTTGCAGCTCCATTCCAAAGGGCCATTACCCAGTCACGAGCACTATGAGACGAGTGATAGGGTTACTGGAGAAGTAATAGGATAGGGTCCATGTCTGTTAATTTTACAAGTGTTATATATCTATTTACATTCTTAGTATGAGGTGAAAGTGCACCGACATCTAGATTCTCATTTTGCAGAAACATTTGAGTGGATATTTCCTCTTCTAGTAAATCTCAGTATGAGGTCCATACATGCAACATACAAGCATATGTGCAGGTGCTACTACTGCTTACGTTTCTACCAAAACTTTGGCTACCTGTGTGCATTATTGGTAGTGGTATGGCTCGAAGGATGGCAGTGTTTGTGGGCTGGTCACACGCATAGTACAGAGTGAACTATCTCTGCAACTATTGGACTAACTGGCATGACTCTTCATGGTCCTCAAAAGATGAATCCTAATGACTGTGGTGATCCCCTGATTTCATCTAGCACCACCAGGGTGTCAAAGCACTTCATGACAGGATGCCACTAAAATTAACAAATTCCTGTAATTTTCAGCTGTACCTTTGAGATTAATGCTACTATAGCAAGTTCACATGCTAACGTTAGCATGTGAACATGCTTAATGTTTGCATGTAAGCAAGCTGTAAACATAAATTTTACAATGTACAAATTAATTAAATTACGTAATCAATAGTCGAATAGTAGAATATAGGCATTCAGTGCCAAGCACAGGTGAAGTTATTGATGCATTCACAGCATTGCCTCAGAATGGAAAAAATGGACCAAACAGCAAATTTTCCATGCCATGATTGGATGATAAAATAAACAGTATTCAAGTTGAAAACTGGTAAATACGGTAACTCCTATATGACATCAATCCCAATGTGGGAGGTTCAGAATCATGTTTCTGCAGGATCTAGTACAAATTAAGCCCTGACTGGTTTGTAAAAGAGAAATCTAAATATAGAAACATCTGAGATAGCTGCAGACTGCATTCTCATTTTCACCTGCCATAAGATGTTGTCCAAAGTAAGTATAGCTGAGGGTGACAATGCACACCTTAGAAAGTTTGAGCTGACAAGCTGAGTTTTAGATATCCTAAAAATGTACAGAAGATGAACCTGTTTTTTTCAGGGGTATATGGCAACACATCCTGACCACTCAGCCCAACCCTGGTATAGATCTAAGAATAGAAAAGTTGTCGTTCCATTTTCATCCATCCAGCCAATGGTTTATAATGTGTAATGTGTTACAGGCTGACTGGGCCATAGGTTTTTCATTTTGTTGTATCTAGGATGGCATTAGGTGATATCAATAGAGGTATACTACACAAACATGACTTTGTTTTCTACCCAGTGTGCCCCTTAAGGGCAGCTGCAATGCTCTAAGATCATGTCCACTAGGAGCAGTGCCTAAAATTATAGACCACTTTCTAAACTTGTCTTTATTCCAAATTACAAAAGGAAGCATTATAGCACATAACTCAGTACATTATAATAAATCCCTGGAGGTCAGAGCCCATAAGGACCAGGGATACTACTCTCCTAGGGAATATTGGTGCCCATGCTACTACTATCCTGTTGATCTATTTAGGGTCTGACAGACTACTATGCCAGTGTATGCAGTCAATGGGAAATAAATGACTGACAGAACAGAAAACGTATTTTTGATCCCAATCTGGGAGGTTATGGTTCACGTTCAGGCAGGATGGGGTACAAGTTAAACCCTGGTGTCTCTGGCTGACTGGTTTAAAAAGGAGAACCCTGAAGACATTGCATTATCACAAATGGCTGCAGACCTCATCCTTACATTAGGATCATCAATAGGTGACAGCATAAATAGGTAGGTGTTTCTGTTATTTTGTCCAAATCCAAGTCAGCCTCAATTACATCTAAAGATAGCATCTACTAACATCTCAAAAATAAACTTATTGATTGGTTATTGCATTGAATTACAAGTGTTAATAATCAGTTAGTTAATCAACAGAAAATTAAGCAACAATAGCCCAAATTTCATAGCGCTGGAATATTTTGCAGTATCAGGAAGAACATGCAAGATCCCAAAAAATGGGTTCTGATCCCACTCTGAGATGATCTTAATAAGCCTGACTGACTAGTTTGTAAATATCAATGGCTCCAAACTGCATCCTCATCATCACCTGCCATTTAAAAATGTATGTTTTCGTACATTTGGATAAAATAACAGAAACACGAAATTTTATTGAATACACACTACAGCCCCAACAGACACCCCTCTGACACAGCCGAAACAAATATCAAAAATGGATTAGCAAACATTATTACCTAAAAGTGGCGTTTTTAATGGTTTTTGCATTGTTTTACAAGTGTTGTATTGTATGTAATTGCCTTTTTTATTTATTTAGAGTTAAATCAGTTTGCGCATATTCTCATCTTTCATTATGTTGTATTACAGGAATAGCTAAGCGGATAGGATGGAGGAATTGGACTAAATTGAATATGACCATAATGACCTTAATGCCATGTTATAAACCAAGGCATTAAATATTTAGCAATGTGTTCAAATGGCAACGACGGGGAAAACTACTTCTTAAAAGAACATTTATGATGCTGTATGAATTTTACAAAGGTTATATTTAAGCTATATTCAGCAGTGGTGTGTGTCGTCATTTGTGATACCACCGTGATAACCGAGCAAAGAACAAGAAAAATAACCTAAATAATCCGACAATGTAACTATCCTGTCATTATTGGGAAGCCTACAACACATTTTAAGAGTATTACATAATACCACTGGAGATTAAAATCAAACAATACCATAAAATCCGATACGTCACAATGAACCCAGCGGGCCTACTAAGCACCTCTAACACTGCATGCGCTGCACAGCCCATATAGGGATGTTATAGGCTGGTAATTTTCCTCCAGACAACCTATAGGACAGCACTGAGCCATCCGTTATCTAACCGGCAGCCGCTCTCCAGCCGTCTGCTCTGCGGGTCTTACCGCGGATGATGGCCGGCGGTGGTGTCCTTGGTGTCGCTTGTCGGAGGAGACAGGATGGTAGACGGTACCGAGCTGCACAGTTCCGGTGATGAATGAAAGACAGACAGACAGACCGGCTCTGTCGGTGATCCACTGGAGACTGAACACGAACTACTAGCCCCGCCCCGCTCGATTCTCTACGTCAAGCCTTAGTACTGGACTCACTGAAGCGGCTCAGCATCTCGGCAGCCCTCCCCCTCTCCGATCTATGTGTGTGTGTGTGTGTGTGTGTGTGTGTGTGTGCGCGCGTATGTGTGTCGGTATCAAAGGGACGTGCACAGACTTCCAAGGAGCAAGAGCAGTTGGGTAGCGCACCTCATTTCTGCCTTTTTTTCAGTAATTTTGCGTTACAGTGGCAAAAGTGTAATTTGCTAAGTGAATAAAAATGCCATCAGAACTACTAAAATAAACTAAAGTACAAAGGGCCTACTACAAATAAGATCCTCTTTAAACATCAGTATTGATTTCAGAATAAAACACAGCCCTTTTCTGACCTGAAAAAAATGTTCAGTTGGTGTATTTTTAGACCTCTCAAAAGCATACAGCTGCTTCAAAGATATGGAATTCAAGATGTTATTCTCAAATTATTTTAAAATTATTTATAGCTGTAGGCCTATATCAAAAAGGTCCAAGCTTTGGCAAGGATCTATTCTTGGCCCATTGCTTTTTTAAATGTATGTCAATGACCTGCCTATAGTTGCTGTTTGTCAATTGTAGTCAAGTCAATTTTATTTACATAGCCCAATATCACAAATCACAATTTGCCTCAAGGGGCAACAATTACAATATGTACAACACCATCTGTCCTTAGACCCTCAATTTGAAAGAGGAATTACCCCCCCCCCCCAAAAAAATCCTTTTAACAGGGAAAAAATGGAAGAAACCTCTGGAAGAGCAACAGAGGAGGGATGATGCTGATGATAGCTAGCTTCACACGATACAGATTTTAGTACACTCATACAAAATAAAAATACAGAATTGGTGCAAATCTTTAAATTGTTTCATTTGAACAAACATGCCTTCTATATTAAAAGTTTTAAAATATTTTTCAATTAAAACAAGAAAATACCACAAACATTTAGCCCAGATATTTGTAAATAATATTGAAATGATGCAAATCGCTTTTACAAAATGTCTTAGGAGTCTTTTTAGACTATTTGAAAAATCCATATTAAAAATATTTGTAATAAGTGAATGAAAACAGAATATTGAAGGAAACATTTGTTCACTGATCCGCCAATCTTTTTATTTAACTTTGTATTATAGTTGAATTCATCGATGTTTTAATTATTGTTATTGTTTGGGATGCTCATAACAACTTAATGTAAGTATTTGTTTGTACCTATAGTTTTCCTGACTTTTCCAAACAATATTTCATTCACTTCACAGACCTTCATTCATATTCTACCAGGTCTTCAAAGGACTTTAATGTAGGCCTACCTTACTTTGGAACTTCTAGGAACATAGGTCCCTATTGGGGAGGACTCTGACCCATGCAATCACCCCACCTCCTCCATGAGTTTTGCACTCTTTAAACTACGTCACCTGACTTTGAAATTGGGCGCGTCCAGAAATGACGCTAAAGGGGTACCTACAGCGTCATATTTTGAAGTGGAGGGACACTGACCAAGCTTTAGTATTTGACGACTTGGGAGTGAGAACGGGTTGGTATTACAGTATTATTACTCTCCTTCTGTGGGTATGATGAGGTGGGATGGTTTTGGAGGTTGGGATGTGTAGATGGGGGTTGAGTGGGATGGGGTAAAGGTGGGGAATACAATTCTAATCCAATACATGTCTTTTTGTCAAATTCAGCGAATATCTCCTCACAGTCTGCTAGCTGTCCGTTCTGTGTGCGCGCTGAAAAAACACAGCCCTGGCTCTGTAAATGGGAAACAGACAAAGTGAAACACAGCACTATTTCAGCCATTCCAGCCATGATGTGTGTGTCAGGTAACGTTAAATGACTTGCCCACAGACATTCAGCTGACTTTCTAGTTTGCCAAGATGTGCTGTTGTTGTGATGTTAGCTATAGCAGCAGGAGAGTTGTGAGTATCACTGTCTGGAGCTGCTGTGCTGGCTTACGCCCCCTTCATTTGAATATAACAGATGTAAATAAACATGGCTTCATGAAATTAACGTCCCCTGAAATAAATAAATGTGGATTATGAAATAAAAGTCCAACAAAATAAATAAAAGTAGTCCTTTGAAAATGGTAAGTACTTGTATAGCGCCTTTCTAGTCTTCCGACCACTCAAAGCGCTTCACACTACAAATCACATTCACCCCATTCACACACATTCATACACTGATGGCAGAACAGCTCATCAGTACAAAGAAACTAACTAATCATTCACACATGATCACACACTGAAGGCACAGCCCTCGGGGGCAATTTGGAGTTCAGTGTCTTGCCCAAGGACACTTCAACATTTGGGCTGGGGGAAGCCCGGATCGAACCGCCGACCTTTCTCATTGACTAATTTATTTATTTCATAGCCATATTTATTAATTTCACAGGCATATTTATTTTTTATTTAATATTGACTAAAATGGCATTCCATACCTGTGAGATGTGTGCTGCTGTCACTTTCAATGCATGCGCACAGGGATGAAAAGTATTATCGTTTTATCAGATTACTGTTGAGAATGGTTCAATCCTTAACTCCAGTGATTTTAACATTCATATTGGTAACACCACAGACCATTTTGCTAACTCATTTACTAACATGTTTTCAACCTTTGAGTTCATATAGCACACTGCCGGGCCTAATCATAATCAGGGCCAGACTCTTTAACTGGTTATTTCTAAAGGCCTTGAATTGAACTGAAATCCCAACATCTAGAGTGGACTTTGCGATTATATCAATTCAATTTCATTTATATAGCGCCAATTCATAACAGAAGTTATCTCATTGCACTTTTCCTATAGAGCAGGTCTAGACCGTACTCTTTATAATATTAATTACAGAGTCCCAACAAATCCCACCATGAGCAAGCATTTGGCAACAGTGGCAAGAAAAAACTTCCTTTAAGAGGCAGAAACTTTGGACAGAACCAGACTCAATGGTGGGCGGCCATCCGCTGCTGCCGTGTTAGGTTTTGAGAGAGAGAGAGAGAGAGAGAGAGAGAGAGAGTAAATAGTAGAATAGTAATTCTAGTGTTAATATTAAAAAATTAGTAATTAGTAATAATAGGAATGACAGCTATAGGAAAAATAATGTCAGCATTAGTAACAGAGCCAATAACAACAACTGTAGTAGCAGTTGTCGAGCAGGAACACGGGGGCAGCAGGTGGCCCACAACCACAGATCCAGACTCTGCAGCTCTGGAGGCAGAAATACCTGCTGAAATCGACAGAAGGAGAGAGGAGAGAAACGAGAAAGCACAGAACTATGGGAGAGAGAAGATGTAGAGTTAGTAACATGCAGTAATGGGATAAAAATGCATACAGATGGAGAGAAGGAGAGAGGAAAGAGGTGCATCATGGGAAGTCTCCCGGCAGTCTAGGCCTATAGCAGCATAACTAAGTGATGGTTCAGGACTCACCCAAGCCAGCCCTAACTATAAGCTTTATCAAAGAGGAAAGTCTTAAGCCTACTCTTAAATGTGGAGATGGTGGACAATATCAATATCAATCTGCCACTATCAAGCAAACAGAGTCATGAATCAGAAAAATCAGAATGTCTGATCTCATGTCACAATACAACGCAATGTTATCTACTGATAATAGGCAGACAGCTGATTTTAGTGTTGTCACTGCATGTTTCCAAAGACCAGAAGAATCTGTAACACAGTTTATCACAAGATTCCAGAAAGTGTGGGAGTCAAATGCAGGCATGAAAATGGAATAATGTGAACCACTACCTGCTTATTGTCTAGCATAGCAACTATCTTTGAAATCAATGATTTCGCTTTGGAGACAAAGACATTTGCAGAGGCCAAACATAGACTTGAAGTCTTAGAGACAAGCTGTGTGTTTCGGACGAGAGTTAGAACCCCTCAGAGAGGTGCTCCACAGAGAACACACGCACACACACCCAGGGACAGGAGAAAAGATAAGTGTCATAGATGTGGAAGAACTGGACATTGGAAAAGACACTGTAGGGTCAGGAATGATTTTAACACATAGAGGTACATATGTAAAGCAAATGGTCTAAAATGTTGCAGATAACTACACCACAATAACCAGCTTCTCTCACACCAGGCCTGACATGTACAGAAATCATAACAATACATAGTGATGTCAAGAAGTATTACTTCTGTGCTGCTAGTCAAAATAATGTTGTTTAACTTACCTGAGCTGTAATGATGGCTGGCAGTATAGTTACTCTTTCTACAGTTTGTAAATGTGTAAAATTTGCAAACTTCTTGTTCCATTGATAGAAGTGTATCAAAGACTGTATCAGGCAGATAGCAAATCCTGTTCCATTGAGCTATAATTTTGTTTTTAAATTCTTAAATGAGCCTTTAGTAGAGATGCTTTGTGTAATTTGATTGCTGTGAGTTACTCTATTTCTGATGGTATATTTGCAGCTTCCTGATAAATATTGTTTCAAACTGCTTGATTGTTGTTGCAAAATTTAAGATGTGCTCTCTGACCAGTTTGATCTGATCAGTATACACTTTTGTTCACTATGGGTGTTACTTTGGCTAAAACAGCACCAGCTCTGGCTGCATCTGACACTGCTCCATTGTGCTATAGCATTATAGTTTTTCAGTCAGTTCCACACATTTTAACCTTGTGATCTGGGACTCATGGTGGTTCCTGGATGTTCACATTACATCTCAGAGACAGAGTGACTGCTAGTTTGCCACACAGTGAGCCTTTAATAACTTCTTTTGAAAACATTTCACCAGTTCCTACACTGAATATAAGGCCTACCCTAGAGTTAGCAGATGTTCCTCTTTCTTTATGGGCTTTGCATAAAACAATGTTGACTTTGGAATTTTAGCTCACCCACATAAAATAACTTTGAAACCAAATATAGTTTTGTCACACTTTAAGCAATATCAGATACCTCAAGAGACAAAAAAACAGGCTTTGAATCTGTTATTAATCCTCTTCTAAAAGAAGTAATACATTTAGACTCTATTCTCCTCCTGAAATATTTTGACAGAGCATCACAGAGGTCAGAGAGCATTGGATTCATGGATCCACTGACATGGACTTTGTCGTTTATGCTGCCACTCTGAACTTTGCATCTGAAGCCCTTCAATGAACTGAACCCATGACATCTGCATTCAGAGACTTGAAGGCTGCTCTCACATCAGCACCAGACAATGCTCTGCCTTTTTAGAGACAAACAGTTTCGTCAGGGGTATCTTGGTTCGGAAACAGGGTGCTCATTACCACCTGATGGCTTTCTGTTCCTCTAAGCTCCCTCCTTAATGCGGGGGATGCGAGTCTGTTTGCGAGATATCACAGCTACAGCTATCATAATGGACTTCGTTTGTGAAGTCTTTGCTATATCAAATCTGTATTACACATTCTGAACACTTGTGTCGCCCAACGCATGTCAGCTGCTCCAGATCAGGTTACAATGTGACCATTCTGTCTAACTCCATTATTTTTATTCTTAGAGCCCTGCTTCACATCCAACTACATAGCTCCCATTGATTGACCTTGATATTAATTGCACATGATTGTGAGACACTAGTGATACAGACAGGTGGAAGTAGTATTCAAAACTTTACTTAAGTAAAAGTACAAAAGTACTAGCATGAAAATAAGTACCTATTATTCAGACTGGCCCATTTCAGAATAAAAAAATATATTATAATATTGGATTGTAATTATTGTTGCCTTAAGGTGTTCCTTACTTACAAGCTGGTAAAGGTGGAACTCATTTTAACTACTTCATATACTGCATATAAAGTTTTTATCTTTAATTTTAATAATACATCATGATTTATTTGTTGACTATATCTTGGATCAATAATCTGAAACTGCAAGTAACTAAAGTTGTTTAATAAATGTAATGGAGGGGCATGCTTTGCCTCCTAAAACATCTGCTTAACAAACTAAGTTGTAGGCACTAACATATGCCTGTATTTTAGAACCAAACTGCCACCATTTTTCACTGATTCAAGATATGCATTTTAGTTATATGGCATCATCTGTAAAACTACCCAACATTCAGCTCCTGTTACACTAATTGAAAGCCATTCTCTTGCCTTCACAAACGGATATTGTAAAGTGCACTGCACACACGAGTGATACTGATTAATAGATTAATATTCTGAAAGCAACGTGTTAGCTTGCATTGCTGCTAAACAACCTCTTAACTCTCAGGTCCTTCCTCCATGTGTTATCTCACTTTGCACACGGTTTCACACATGTAGGAAGGGAGGGGATAAATGAGGTAATCCGGTAATGATTTGTGCTTGTGATTGTGTCACTTCTTCCCTTAGATGGAGTGGTCCAATTGCTGCTAACCACAAGAATTGTCCTAAAGGGGGGAAAGGAATGTGAGGTGGACTCATGCCACACGGGGCAGGAGAAATCAAATTGATGGAAACAAGTGCATGGACGTTGCTAACAAGCGGTTGTGGCCAGAGGCAAACGTCCCTTACCTAGAGAGTGACCACGTGAGATGCTCACCTGAGTGTGAGAACTCAAGTCTGGTTTATGTTCGATGCAGTGTCCGCGGGCTAAAAATGACATCGTTGCACTTTTGGCATAGAGCCGCAAGCTGTTGGACGCTTGGTTGTGCACCACTTTTTGTAACTAGGTACCCCAGGCACGCGGTGTGCTTTCATTTCAACATGGAGACTGAAGGTAGACCGGTCAAGCAGGTTCGCCTCTACAAACACATCTACCACCCTGCTTTGAGAGACCACAGGGACAGCAAAATGACTCTCAATTCATGGATGGAGATCGCCACCATCACACTGGCAAAAGTAATTTTGTAGGAAAGTGTGGAAAAGTATGAGGGATTGCCATGTTGGATAATGACATTCTTCGGTAACAGGTAGGGCAGGTTTGGTTATTAGCAGAAATATCAAAGATATGTATGAATATTAATACAGTTATTAATATTATCACAATTATTAATATAGATTAATAATTACTGGGCACCACTCTGGGATCAGGGACCAATAACCAAATGTGAAAAACAGTCTCAAAGGCGGCTGTCCACCTAAAAATGTTGATATTTAAGGTACTGTCTTACATTAAAAAGGGGGACAGTGAAGGGTGAGATCCGAGCACTGACCATTGCAACCAGCTATTATCACAACATGTACACACAATAAACACAGGCAACTGCTCTTTAAAAGATACAATAGCGTTTATTTAACCTTAGCACTGATTAACAATCAATAACTTCAACCAACAACCACTATCATCTAGTCTAAACACAATAAACACACAACAATCAGCAAGCATATAAGATGTGTGTGTGGGTTGGAGTGGGGGGCAACAGAGAGGTGGTTATAAGGAGGGTGGCAGCCACGTGGGCGGTCGTCACGCACAAAGCCAAATGGCCGGCAGACCCGCAAATCTCAAACAAAGGGACAGAGCTAAAACGGGAGGACAATCTTTATTTGTCCTCAAAACAATGTTATCTGGGCCGTTTAAGATGTGTGTAAGTGTGTAAATGTACGTGTAAAGGTGTGTGGGTTAGTGGAGAGAGAGAAGAGAGAGGAAAGCACATAGAGTAAGGCACAAGGAATTTCAAATTCAGTGATTTTATTATTTATTTATATAGCGCCAATTCACAACAGAAGTTATCTCATTGCACTTTTCCTATAGAGCAATTCTAGACCATAGTCTTTATAATATTATATAATATATATTATATATATTATATAATATTCATTATAACAATAAATGCCATGGCAAAGCGTCCCTTCCTAACTGTCCCTTTCGTACAACGTTTTCATACTGGACCTTAGTCTGATAAAGCACAGTTATTAGCTCCCACAGTGGCTAAAGCTTACACAGTTAAAACAGCCCAACAGTGTGGTACTGATACAAAATAGAACGTGATAACACAAAGAAAAACACACAGCAATTCGAACGCAGCGATCCATTACTTTCCAAAAAGCAAAGCACAATTCCAAACAATGAAACTTAGGTAAAATAAGAGTTATAAAATCTATCTCTGCCCAGACACAAGCCTCTTACTTGAAATCATTCTCTGCTAGTGACTGATGCGTCAGTTTGTTTGGGTTTGTCCGGCGGACTTCCTCTCAGGCTCAGACGCTGACGAAGCCGGGTCCAATGGCGAAACTGTTCCTTTCAGGGCAGCAAAGCAAAACAGTGTTTGATGTCGTTAGGGAGAGGGGCTCAGCGACGATCTTCTCCCTGTGATGGAAACGGTCTCTTCCTTCTACAGGTACGGGATCATTATGGGGAGTAGATGATCGGGATCCAAAAAGTGTTCAGCAAACACAAAACAGTCTGTTTCTCGTCCAGTGAGTTAAGACTCTTCCTAGGGAAATCAAAACTCATGTGAAAAGCGTCTTCTTGTGCTAACGGGAGTTACCATGGAGAAAGACGCGCTGCACCTCCTTTCGTAAACGGGTTACTGTGGAAATGCAGCAGGCAGTGTGGAGCCCAAGGCTTTATAGAGTTGGTGTCGTTATAGCTGTGCGCCGAGGTTTCATGCGCTGTCTTGCGTGTCTCGTCCAATAGCAGTCCGTTGTTTAGATTCAACTGAGATCTCACATTGGGTTCAAATGAGATCTTGTCTCACTTTCACATTCAGGAGCAAATTAACTGCTTTATCGGCTTGGCACCTTCCTATTGTCTGTTCCTTGTCTCTCAGTCAAGCCTCTTAGTGAAGGCTTTGGCCTTTCCAGGTAAGACTGTCTTTTGTCCCTCACACATGGTGAGGCTAGGCGAGGCCCAACATACTCGTTGACTTCTTGCTTATTCACATGATATTTTGTTCGTACGCCCCCTGGCAATACTGCAACGGACAGCGCTTTGAGCATAAACGCCTCTGTGCATGCTCGCAGCTCCACAGCGGCACGCGCCACAGTGTCTTGCGTGAGTATAAACAAAGCTTCATCAATGAATGGAAGCTCAGGTGACTCCTATCCTCTCTTTGCACAATGCTCAGAGTGCTTTGACAGAAGCACCACTAGGAAATAAGATAGATCACACAGGAGAAAACACTGCTTATTGTTGGTCATCAGAATGTGGCCCCCAGCAAGAGAAACGTAGCTTTCATGACACTTCTAATCTGGCTATCTACATGATGCTGTACTATGCAAACAACAGAAAACTGGCTGACTGTTGGGTGTGTCAACAACTACAAACTTCAACTCACTCTCCAATGTTAACTCCAATCCCTTTCACTCCAGTGGACTGGAAAATGTATGACTGGTATGATTTGGCTGGAGAGTCCAATGAAACTGACAAACATTGTTATTTTCCAGGCCATCACTCATTTCTCATCCCAGACTCACAGAGAGAAATAGTTAATTTCGTCATATCTGTCACGGACACGCCAGGCTCCACAACCCCACAACCACAACGTACTCCCTCACCAGAATTCTAATCAGGACATCTGTTGCTAATTACACACCTGATCTCCATCTGCATCACTCCAGCCCCAGTACAAAAACACACCACTCACCTCAGTCAGTGTCCGGTCTCTTTTCAATAAGGACACTACTCTCTGCCCTGCAAGACAACGTTTCGGACTCCAGCCTTTGAAAAGTGTGCTTTCTCCTCTCCTGAGCTCCCGTCTCCTGCCTCGTGTTCTCCTGTCTCCAGTGTGTGTGTGTGTGTGTGTCTCCAGCCTCTGATCTCCAACCCCGCTAAGCAAAGGATTGTATCAGTAACCATTATCCACCATTCTACTCACTGCTTGTTTTACATTGTGTACAATAAAACCATCTGTGTCTCCATCTTGGTGTCTCCGGCCTACTCTGTCCATAACAATATCGCAGGTTAAGTGGTATTATTGACCTCCAGGTGTCAATATCTCTAGTGTACATAAGGTAATGAGTTTCCACACACAATACAGAGCTGCTAATCTATAACAAAACCAGATAATTGTGAAAAAACAAGTGTAGCTCCTATGCTAAAAGTTATTTGAGTTGAGCCTGTTCAGGGGCAGATATCTTCTGTAACCTCTATAAAAGTAACTCTACTCAACTCTTTGTAGGAATCTTACATTTTTTCAATACCATTTCAGTGCTAGAATTTTCATAAATTATTGTAAGAATAGTTCTGCTTTTGCATTAATTCTGATCTAATCCCTACATGTTTCATGCACAGTCCAATATTGATAGAACTAATAATTGTTTCAGAACTAACAAAATTAATGTAACACAATGAGAGTCAGTTGTCAATGGGGGTCCCAGGTCTTGTTGATTAGGCCAGCTGCAGAAAGGAAAGAAAGTGTTTTTTGGAAGGGAGTGTCTGAAATGGTAAATGTTAAATGGAATGTACTTGTATAGCACCTTTTAAGTCTGTCACAGCCCTCGGGAGCAATTTGGGGTTCAGTGTCTTGCCCAAGGACACTTTGACATGTGTACAGGGGGAAGCCGGGAATCAAACACCGACCTTGAGCTCCATGAGGGAAGGTAGATTGCAGCCAATCACCTTCTCTGCAGAGCGAATGGTATGCTGCAGTCTGTCCCCCTGCAACGGGTCACCAGGTGGTCAATCTCCTACCTGTAAGCGGACTCATCCCCATCAGAGATGAGCCCAATGAGGGTGGTGTCATCCGCTGTATGTAGCTGCTAGCTGTAGCTGCGGTAGTGGGCCAATCACACATCGCATTAAATCGAAGAACGTCTGCGGTGATTGGATGCGAGCAAAACCATACAAATAGTAATTTTTTTCTAGATCTGGGTACAAATAGGATCAAATGCAGGTATTGTTTGACTTGGGACATTTCAATACTACTTGGTACTGGGTTATTTCAGTCGATACCTTAAAGGTATTGAGTACCGATACCCAAGTTTATTAGTGGTCCTAAACCATGACAACACAGAGTTGAGACCAGGAGGCAGAGTTGCAGTCTTACACGCCTCTCTGCGCTTCCAGAGCAGTTACCCACCCAAAACCCCATAGTGACGGTGTCTGTCCCCCAACCACTTAAATTAATGAAATCAAAAGTAAGCAGAAGAGATGTTATACATTAAAGCCTAATAAAAATGAACTCCACCATTGCAATAGTGCAACAAAATAAAATAATTAAATGTGGACTCTTAAACATCAGATCTCTGTCATCTAAAGCTCTGCTAGTAAACAATTTAATATCAGAGTATCATATTGACATATTTTGTCTACTGAAACCTGGCTGGGTCATGAAGAATATGTTAGCCTAAATAAATCTACTCCGCCCCGTCATATTAATACTCCCAGACATATTAATACTCACATTCCTTGAGGCACCAGCCGAGGAGGTGGAGTTGTAGCCATCTTTGACTCAAGCCTATTAATCAACCCTAAACCTAAACTAAATTATAACTCATTCGAAAGCCTTGTTCTTAGTCTTTCACACCCGACCTGGAAAACATTACAGCCAATTCTATTTGTTGTAGTGTACCGCATTCCTGGTCCATATTCTGAATTTGTATCTGAATTCTCAGAGTTTCTATCTAGTTTAGTCCTTAAAAATGATAAAGTAATTATTGTAGGTGATTCTAATATTCATTTGGACATCAATAATGATAGCCTTAGAACTACATTTATCTCATTATTAGATTCGATTGGCTTCTGTGAGTGTTCATAAATCCACTCATTGTTTTAACCACACCCTCAACCTTGTTCTTGCATATGGGATTGAAATTGAACATTTAATAGTCCACAGAATCCTTTTTTATGTATGTTATGTGTTGTGTTACACAACTGGACATGTAATTGATAGGTTATCCACACATGATATACAGTGACCTGTTTCACTGCATCTTTCGTCTGGGGGCCAGATATTTTTGTTGGAGGGCCAGACACAACTGCCCCAGGCAGAGCTCAGAACTTCAACCAGTGGAACTTCATGTGAGGTAATGTATTGACTGTATAAATTAGAATATGCTGTAACAAATAAGTAGGTAAATAGATAAATAAACAGCTAGCAGGAGTCTGATGAAGAGCAGTTGTGCTTGAAACGTCACTGTGGTACAATAAATAAGTTGACATTGGAGCCCTGCAGTGTGTGAGCTGTTTATTTATCTAATTACCTAATGTATTGACTGTGTACTCAATGCCTCTGCACAGGTCCAGACTGCTCATACAACCACAGTCATATTAATTAAAAAAGTAATTTAGTTCATTAGTGCCATCATAGGATGGCGCTGACCTCCTGGGTCAGTTATAAACAGTAATGTGCCTCATACCATTCCAAATCTTACTGACATCATGCCCTTTCAGCTGCCCTCTTTATTTCCGTATATATGCCCTTTTTTTTAATGCTTTATTGCATATTATGTATTGTTGACAAGTTAATTCCCAAATTCTTGTTTTAAGACTGTCTATAAACACACAAATGTATGAGCATTAAATCAAAAACAGAGCACGGCAGGCTGCCTACAAGGGATTGAGTCCTCATCAAGTTAAATTTCTCAGTACAATTAAGACATCAAATGTGAGGGTCACGTATCAACAAATCAGCCTACAACAACACACACATGCATGATCACTGTAAATACCAACAAAAATTGTCCAGATTGTCTACAAGGGATCCAGTCTTCATTAACACCCATCACATACAATAGGCTACAGTGCTAACAGTGAATAATAGTTAATTGGGAATAGCCCTTACCTTAAAACAGAAGTGACCACAGAAGCCTGAGGTTTTTTCAGATCTCTGAGTTAAAGTGAGTGAAGTTTATGATATTGCAGTGCCATGCTTCGATGGTAATGGCAAAAATAGCATGCATGCCTGTACTTTTATTAAAGTGAATTAGTGATGAATCACCCTCATGCATGAATCATACATCAATAGGCTAATGTTACACATGATCCATGATGATGAAGATACAGAAAAATAGAAATGCATGGCAAACTCTGCATGTTAGCTTTTTAGCTCCAAGAAACCTACCTGAATATTGTCTTGCTCATCCTCAGTACTCATGTATGCTACAGAGCCACAGGCTCTCTCAGAAGCATCACAGAATACATGAACGCTGCGACTCTCGATTGTATGCTGGATGCTGGAGCTGTAGCATCTTGGCTGAGAGATCTGGGACAACTGAGGGAGCTCACTCTCCCACTGCTGCCAAGCAGCAAGTAAATCAGCAGGGAGGCAAGGATCATCCCAGCCACGTTTCTTGTCCCAGAGCAACTGCACAATGATCTTGGCCCTTGTAGTGAAAGGGATCAAATGCCCAAGGGGATCATATTGCTTTGCAAATGTGCGGTAGATCTTGCGCATGGTGGTTTCACCTTCCTCCTACTGATATGGTTTGTATGCCAAAGTATCAGATTTGCAATGCCAGATCAGTCTGATGGTTCGTTCCTGAGGATTGGCTGTTCCTTGACTAAGCCAGATCTCACTGCTCTGTGATTTAATCTCAGAAGGAAAGTGGTGAATGACCGTAGGAACATTACTGGCCCATTGTCGCAACTCAAATCCGCCCTCCATTAGATGGTGCTGTAGTCTGTTTACTAGTTTCTCAGCCTGTGCTTCATCTGGGACACTTTTTAGACAGTTGTCTACGTATTCAACAGATTGACGCACATCGTCTGTCGGCTCAAGGTAGTTCCCGACATGGGACTGAAGGGCAATTGTAGCGTAACAGGGGCTACAGGTGGTTCCAAAGGGCAGTACTTCCTAATGATAGACTGTTGGAGGCTCAGCAGGATTGCCATTACGCCACAGAAATCTGAGGAAAGGCTTGTCTTCATCAAGGAGATGGACTTGATGAAACATACCTCTCACGTCGCTGCAGACAGCTACAGGGTGCTCCCTGAAGCGGAGGAGAACTCCTAACAAGCTTGCCCCAAGAGTAGGCCCAGGTAAAAGGTGCCCATTTAGAGACTGGCCTTGGAATTCAAAGGAGCAATTGAATACGATACGGTCCTTACCATTATGATGGACCATATGGTGTGGTATGAACTATGAATGAGGACTTAATCCACACTCCTCAGATGATAGTGGGGTGATGTAGCCTGCCTGCAGCAACTTCTGAATTTCAGCATTGTAATTGGTGGCCATTTGTGTCTCTCTGGATAGTCGTCTCTCCGTAATACATAGAAGAGCCATGACAGCTTCCTTCTGCGCATTCAATGGGGGAAGTGACTCTTTCCAGAGTAATGGGGTAGCGTATCGGTTTACTCCATCCACATTAATTCTGATGGTCTTTTCTTCCAGAATGCGGAGGGCTTCTGCATCTTGTCGTGCGCGAGTGACTACCTTGTCAGACCGGTAATGCAGAATGTCGAGTTTCCACAGCCTTTCAACCTGGTTAAAGAGTTCAGAATCTGGTGTCACACAAGAAACAAAGAGACACTCCTGCGGCTGAAGACGAGGACGAAGGAACCTTGATGGACCCTGCAACGTCCACCCAAGCCTTGTATGCACAGCTGCTGGTCCTCCTTTAGGTCCCAATCTCACTGGCTCCACTGGCATGATCAAATGTGGATAGTCTGATCCAATAAGCACTAAGGGTTGGGCTTGATTGATATCGTGCAAGGGCAGATCTCTAAGACAGCGGTACTTTCGCTGCAAATCAGTGATGGTATAAGTATGTTGGACAAGACCCAGCTCTTTAGCCGTAAAGGCTCCATGAATGGGGAATGATTTGTCAGGTTGTGAGGCTGAAGCTATTGAGAAGGACACCTAACTTCCACAGATGATGTGAACCTCATGCCTCATAGTACGAAGTGCTAAGTCTTCAATGGTACCTTGAAGACCTAAACGTTGAGCGGCCTCATGCAGCAGAATCGTTCGCTCTGAGCTGTCGTCCAGTACCGCAAAAGTCTCTAGCGACTTGTCACCATTCTGAATCACAACCCGAGTCAGTTTAAGTAACACTTCCGCTCGTGGGGCAGTCAAGATACAAGGTCTGGGAAGTGGAACTTACGGGGCATGCGCTCCCTTCTGATTCTGTGATGTTGCCCTTCCTGCTAGACTCAGAATTGGTATTAACATCATGAAGAACCTCAGGATTTCTCCTATCGCATTTCTTACACTTCGCTTTCAAAGTGCACTTTGAGGTCTGATGACTTCGGCCACATCTCCAGCATCTATTGCCCATCTTGATCCAATTCTCGACCTGCTCCTTGTTCAAGAGCTTAAAGTTTGAGCACTGATTCATGTAATGCTGGATAGTATTGCAGAACAGACAATACCTTTTGGGCTTTTCCTGAATCTTTTCAGAAGATGCTGTCCCTGTCTTTGGATTCTCAGTTGGCACTTGGTTCTGTTCTCCCCCATGCAGAACAGTGGTCAGCCTTCGAGGCGTGAATCCAGGCTTTTTCTCTTTACGGAAACAATGCTTCTCATGATCAGGGTATGTACCGTACTGGGTTCCCTCCACTTGCACACAAACCTCATATTCAAGCCAATCTGCCTAATCAAGTAAAGTAGGAATGGGAGTATGAAGAGGATTAACAAATCTCTTAAAGTTGGCTCTTAGGTCATAAGGTAACTTAGCTAAGAGGCGAGATACATGAGAACCACACTTCAACTCTGTCCAGCCTGGGCTACCCAACTGGTTCAACATTCCGACTAAGACCCGAACACGAAGAGCGAATCCCTTGAAAGCTTTGACATCACCACTTTTGATGTTGGGCCCGTCCATCAAGCTGGTAATCGCTGCAATGCCATCTGATGTGGTTGTCCATACATGTCGGTAAGAGCTTGCATGGTGTCACTGAAAGGAGAGCAGCTGTGACTGTAAGAATCTGCAACAAGTAAAGCATCTTCCAATTTCAAATGATCCATGAGTATCTGAAACTTGAAAGATTCAGAAGCATCATTGGGCAGAACATTGTCTAAAGCGAGCTTAAGTCTGGCAAACTCTCATGGATCATCATGAATGAAATCTGGGATTGTGGGTGTAGGCCCACGATATTGCACTGGCATTGGGTGCCAAAGATGGTTAAGATCTTGGTCCAAAAATGGGTATGAACGATCAGAGGGATACAGCCGTTCATTGCCACGATAGTGGTCCGTTCTTTGTTCTCGTTGAAGATAAGGACTCGATTGATCAGGTAAGGCAGTTCTCTCTGAACGTGACTGAGAAATATGTGCCTCTGCTGGAGAATGACTGAAATCTCGAGGCGGGTAGAATGGAGGATTGGGTTGCAACGACATGGCATACTCTGACTGGCGATAAGGAGAATCAGACTGACGATGCTGCAAACCATGGACATTAGCACTATGGCCAGGAACATGTTGCGGTAAGTCACTCTCACTATTAGGAGGTTCAGTATACTGAGGTGTTGATTGGCCTGAATTTAATTGGCTACCACTCAGCCTGCCTACTCTCTTTAAACGATTAGTAAGATCTTCGATAAAATCTTGATGGCTATTGTGACATGCGTGCAGGGATTCATCCCTAGGGGGCACCAACGGAACATGTTCAGATTGACTAGGATTCTGATCTTTCTGATGTGAGACCAACACGCTAGTAGCTACAGGTGTATAAGAAACTCCTTCCTCTGCACTAAGAAAACACTGCGAAGGTGATGAAACCTGTAGCTGAGCCAAGACAGGAGATATAGCGATTATATCTGAAATGCGTTGCATATCTTGCCGCAGCTGTTTGCTCTCCTCTCTCATTTCACGAACACAAGAGAGAACATCAGCATTTGTTATAGCATTAACCTGCTCATCTGCAAATGTAAGGTGTGTAATGTAATGTATCTGAGGATAACTAACATCATAGTAGAGGAAGAGGTGGTCAGGCCATGCAGAATTACTTGATAACCATTATATCTTCAGGACTATTTCCTCTCTGGGTCTGGATATCATTGCTGAGACAGTTATAACATCTGGCTCGAAGGACTATTAAATGTTTCAAAGGAACTGTATTGCACCAATTACTACTATGGTGTCAACCGTCTCAGAGAGTCAATTACCACATCTGATGTCCAATGGCCACGAGAGAAATGAAGAGGAGGCAGTTGTATTAAATCGTTTTATTTACTCTTTAAGATATTGAATATCAGTAATCAAATACACTGTGTATATATTTACCATCAAAGTAGATCACAAAATAGCAAATAAAATATACATATAAAGAGCGTAGGCCTACGCAAAATAATAAACAACCAAACTGAATTATTTTAACAGATTTGGATTTCAAGGATACAGATGGAGGCTAGTCTCACAAATATGTAGTGTAAACAATGAGTGCAACAGTCTGTGTTGGTCACCACAGTTCTTTAAGACGTAGCGATGTGAAGCTGGTCGTTAAGCTGCAGTCTCAGGTCCCCTGATGCATGATGAATCGTCAGCGTTGAAGATTGCAAAGTCTATGATGCGTGTAATTGATTTATCCCGTTGCTGTGTATGACTCAAAATGTGGTTCTATAATAAGCAAATAAACTTAATCAGTAACAGAAAACTCCATAAATGTGCGATGATGTTAACAGCACAACAGAAATTGCTGTGTCATTGTAGCTGTATAATGGGCGATCATCCTCACCATCATAAACCCGCTATACTTCACATAATCGAGGAAACACACTCATTTTACAAAATTATAATCTAGCAGCGGTATATCAAGTTAAACAGTGAATAAATGGCATAATAATAATATAATGAATACTCAAAACGAAACTCACGGCCTTCATTGACGTACATTCCAAAATCGTCATGAAGGAAACTTCAACAAGAAGTCTGAGACAATTAAGCATCATCCGCTGCCAAGATCACAAATATTCTCCCTGCAGTTCACAAGTGAAATCACTACAGAAAGAGATCTTAATTTGAATTATTTTGCTGCTTAACAGAGAAGACTGCAGGACCTATGCTTTCACTCTGCCGTTTGCGCCTTGAAACTGATCCACTCTTGCGCGATCGCCAAACAGGCCACGCCCTCTCAATTCAATTCAATGACCAACATAATAGCTGTACAGCCCTTATAATAAAAGAACACACACTGAACATGGGCTTTTTTTACAGCTTTGCTTTTTTTACAACAACTGCAGGGACAGTTTGCTAACCCACAACCTAGCTAAACTAACCTACAACCTAGCTAACATTAGTTATATTACTTGCTGTGTCGTTGTTCACTCTATATCATGGTATTTGTCATGGTATTGGATTTCTCCAGAATTGCATACCCCACCTTTAAGGTGAGCCAAGCTCCCCCTGGCTCCCCTGTAGTTCGCACTTTGCTTAGAATTGGCAGATATATAGCCACATAGTTTACTTGGAGTCACTTACAAAACTGTAAAAAGACTGGACCACTATTCATATACCATATGTGCTCTATTGTCCTCTGTTACAAGTGAGAACTGCAGTTAGGAGTGTAAAGGCATCATATCTCCTCTACTCCTGCTGATGCTTCTATACTATCTTATTTCCTAGAAATAACGTTTCTTCTGCTACGAAGAGTCCTACGAACATTTTCCCCAAAAACACTATTGTTGGACCTAGAATGCCCCTTAAAGTCAAATGGAAATTTGAATTCCCTTTACTTTTCTTGTAAGGAAATGTACATTCTAATGATACTACAGATTTTGTGCATAGTTTTAAATTTCTTCAAAAGAAGATAAAACTTTTTTTGGATGTATTTGTGGAAACAGTGTCTAATCTTCAAACCTCTGGGTGGGTTTTTCCGGTGGCAGTGTTTGACTAATATCTGCAGGTCAGTGTTACCAGGAGAAGCGCTTTTAACGTGCTACTGACTCTATACGCTATAAACCAGAGGAGGCTGGTCCATACAGGCAGAAGAGGTTGCTCCAACTCTGTTTTTGAGAAGCAAGAGGGAGATCAAAATATAAAAAAAGAGTAATTGGTTAAAATAAACCATTACCAAATGTCAGTATGATTTATAAAATATTTTTTCTCTGTTCTTAAAAAAAATCCATTATTGAAACTCTGATTAAAATGCATTAACAGCGACACCTGCAGGGCAGGCAAGAGGGGAAAGAGCAGTCTGTTTGAAGTGGTGGTGGGGGGCAGAGAAGGGTGGGGTCCTGCTCTCCTCCTTAGGGTGGGATCTCATATTAATTTAATGGACTTAATTTTTATTATGTTAATGGTCAAAACATGTAAAATGATGCTCCAGTGGAGGACGTCCTCCCTAACCAATCAACAACCAGACTGCAATATTGACATTGCGTTGGTCCAATCATAATTTCCAAATTTCATCTTCAATTCTCTACCACTGTATTGTACGTGACGAACTGGCAGTAAAGCAACAAGTCCTCATGCCTAAATGACAGAATAGGTCGTTTGTCAATGACTGTCTTTAGGCATCAAAACTACTTGTACAACTTTATGCAAATGAGGGGAGGCCAACGTGACGTCTCTCGAAGCGCAATTCTACGCTACCAGAATGCATTACAGGGCTTTCTACAGTGCCTTGCGAAAGTATTCGGCCCCCTTGAACTTTGCGACCTTTTGCCACTTTTCAGGCTTCAAACATAAAGATACAAAACTGTAATTTTTTGTGAAGAATTAACAACAAGTGAGACACAATCATGAAGTGGAACGAAATTTATTGGATATTTCAAACTTTTTTAACAAATCAAAAACTGAAAAATTCGGCGTGCAAAATTATTCCTTTACTTTCAGTGCAGCAAACTCTCTCCAGAAGTTCAGTGAGGATCTCTGAATGATCCAATGTTGACCTAAATGACTAATGATGATAAATAGAATCCACCTGTGTGTAATCAAGTCTCCGTATAAATGCACCTGCACTTATAAGTGTCAGGATAACAAGAAGTGGGATGGTTATCATTGAATGGTGTCAAAGCGTCAGAGATAAAGCCCTGAAGATTCATGCATTTAGAGATTATAGCAGTGTGGACTGCTTCCCACTCGGAGCAGAAATAAAGAAGAAGGGAGTAGTAAGAGGCATGCCACTGACAGTGGAGGCCAAGTCATTTCGGGAGGTTGAAGATGTGTGTGAGGCAAGAAGGATGACAAAATTCAGAAATGGGGAGAACGAGGACAGTAATTCAGTGTGTTTGACTTTTGAGGGGGAATTACCAGAGAGAGTGTACCTAGATTATGTGTGCTACAGGGTGAGGCCGTATGAGAGAGCGCCTCTCAGATGTTTCTGCTGTCAGGAATATGGACATGTTGCTGCAGTATGTAGAGGGGGCAGAAGATGCGGGAGATGTGGGAAGGACAATTGTAATGTGGAGAAGTGTAAAGTGGAGAAAGAGCAAGCAAAGTGCCTGCACTGCGAGGGAAACTACTATATGGGATCAGGACAGTGTCCAAAAAGAATTAGGGAGATAAAAATGAATAAGATCAGAGCAGAAAAGGGATTCTCATATGCTGAAGCTGCTAAGAGTATGGAGAGAAACGGTGAAATTGTGTCAGTACAAAAGGAAAAGGAGAAGAAGGGAAATGGAGATGAGCAGAACATCAGTACAGACAAGAAACGATTTCTGGCATTTATTGCCATGGTTATAAATTGTGCCACTGAAATAAAGAGGAAGTCAGAAAGGATTAATATGGTGCTGGATGCTGCAAGAAGGTTCTTGAATGTTGTGGACATATCTGGAGAGGATCTGGATGTTACATTTGTTTTTGGTTTTTTGAAAATTCCTTTTTTAATTTTTTCGTTTTGAAGAAATAAGAAATACAAGATACATGACCCGGAAGTGAAAGTAAATATATCAAAATAAAAGCCAAGCGGATAGTGACCATTCTATAACATTATACAAGCACATACCAGTGTAAAGTTAGAAGAAAAATAAATGAATAAATAAACCTGGACCTGGGCGTGATGAATGTTAAATCATAATATGATGTTTATAAAGAGTTCAGTCTAGACCTGCTCTATAGGAAAAGTGCAATGAGATAATTTCTGTTATGAATTGGTGCTATATAAATAAAATTGAATTGAATTAATGCCATTGAAAGTATGTATGTGCTATATATGTTGAATAAATTGTTCAAATTTGTATGGATTCTCATCACTTGCGTGACATAATAGGAGTGTTTGTTGTCTATTATATACACTGGAGTCACACACTCCAGTGGCGGTATAGGGAGAAGAAAGACGTGAGACATTATGGGGTGTGTTTTGTGCCAATGATTACCTAGTTTGGACTCTCCAGTTGATCCAGAATGCTGCAGCACGTGTACTGACAAGAACTAGGAAAAGAGATCATATTTGTCCAATATTAGCTTCTCTGCACTGGCTCCCTGTAAAATCCAGAATAGAATTTAAAATCCTTCTCCTCACCTACAAAGCTCTTGATGGTCAGGCACCATCATATCTTAAAGAGCTCATAATACCGTATTACCAGACTAGAACACTGCTCTCCCAGAATGCAGGGTTACTTGTGGTTCCTAGAGTCTCCAAAAGTAGATTGGGAGCCAGAGCCTTCAGTTATCAAGCTCCTCGCCTGTGGAATCAGATCCCAGTTTGGGTTCGGGAGGCAGACACCATCTCCACATTTAAGAGTAGGCTTAAGACTTTCCTCTTTGATAAAGCTTATAGTTAGGGCTGGCTTGGGTGAGCCCTGAACCGTCCCTTAGTTATGCTGCTGTAGGCCTAGACTGCTGGGAGACTTCCCATGATGCACCTCTTTCCTCTCTCCTCCTCTCCATCTGTATGCATTTTTATCATATTACTGCATGTTATTAACTTGACATCTTCTCTTTCTTCTGTGCTTTCTCGTTTCTCTCCTCTCTCCTTCTGTCACTTTCAGCAGGTATTTCTGCCTCTGGAGCTGCAGAGTCTGGATCTGTGGTTGTGGGCCACCTGCTGCCCCCGTGTTCCTGCTCGACAACTGCTACTACAGTTGTTGTTATTGGCTCTGTTACTAATACTCTCATTATTCCTATAGCTGTCATTACTATTATTATTAATTTATTAATATTAATGTTACCACTACCATTACCAAGACCAAGATCATTCCAAGAACACAATAATAAACCCTCATAGAGTTATTGTTTAGAAACAGACTTTAGAATGCTTTGTGTCCCCTACTGACTTAAACTAGAATGCTTGTGATTATAACATAAATCAGCTATTTCTTCTTTTAATATTTCAAATGTGCAAGTGCTTTGTGGAGGGACTGAAAATGACTTCAAATGTCTTCCAAGCTGTAAATGAATTGTGTCACGGTGTAAAAGTTAATAGTCCAAATTCACCCATAGAACTGATTCTCACAATATCTTCCACGACCCTTTTTTGTTATTTGTAAGTGGCCAAATTATATCAGACTTTGTACATACTTAATGGCATCTATAAACAATCACTGGGGGTGAATTGTAAAATGTAATCAGTATACATTTGTGTTTAAAGTGGAAAAGTAAGTTTCCTGCTCAAACATTGCCTCCGGCATCCTATGAAAGACATGGGCACACACACACATGCACGCGTTGCACAATTTTACACAGTTTGACAATTCTGACTTTCCCTTCCATTGTTGATAGCCAGTGTACAGGCTACAAATGTCATTTTGTTAAGGTGTCATATTCTTATGGTTGATGGGCTCATTAGATAAATAATTTATTAATTCGATAATAATGCCACTGATTCATGGAGGCATATTAGGTTATCAAGATAGAAGTCTAAGCCATTTCTTTAGAACATATTTGTACTATATTTTTGGTTGAATAGATCCTGCGATTTTTTTTAAACAGAACATCGACTTGATATTTGATACTGCTTGTTGCTGTTGAGGAGCTTGTCAGCAAATATAATAACAGACAACAACCATTCATTTCATAAAACTGTATTATGTATCTTTGCACTATTACGGACCTGAGTCCCTTCGTGTGGCTTTTCATATAACCAACATCACCTTTGAAATGCATTGCAAAGTTGTTCACTGTGTGTGTTGAGTCAAGAAATCAGTGGCTTCTTTGCTGTTCAGTTCACACACCTCTATGCTGGACTTTTGGCGGTCAGATGACAAAATGGCCGTTTCTACAACCAAAGCCTCATTGGACACCTTCACAATATTTAAGAGATGACCACAAAAATAGTTAATAATGGATTATACACAAAATAGACAAAACCTACATTTACATCGAAGGACTCCACATGACATTCTTTATTCCCCCTACATACCTCTCCAGCGACCTCTCTCTCCAGTGATCTCACTCTCCAGTGATCTCCACACCAGCGAGTCTTCCCTCCTATGGACTTCCCCATCGCCATACCTGCTCACCTGTATTATCTGGTAATAATCCAAATAAAATTCCATCTGTCTCCATATTGGTGTCTCCTGCCTCTCTGTCCGTAACAGTTACGAATAAGCACCTGTTATGCTTGCCTTCTCATGTTTAATAATTGCTCATTACATACATTTGGATTACATGCTTTGAGTATGCAAATTATCAGATGACATAATTTAGTATATCCTATGTTAAAACATCAGCTGGAATATTTATTTGAGATGAATTCATTTGAAATGATGAAAGAATCTAAATATAAAAACTCCAATTGCGGTCAACCATCCTTACATTTGTGCACTCAGTGCTCTTCAAAGTATTTCTGCTTCTCGTCTTCCCCTGTTGTGGACCACCTGCCCTTTATATTGTTCATTGTGCCTGAGAAAACAAAACATGCACAGAAAACTTAACACTCTTTTTTAAGTACATTCATACAGAGACAATCTGTCCAACACACTGGTTCGCACTTGGGTTGTGAAACCCATTTATCTGTACCCATGGGCTTCTGGTTAGGTTTTAAAGTGGGGGAGAAAACTTGAAAAGCTACATAATTGGCAGGAGGGTCTGGTGGTCCTGCGCCAGAAAAAAAAGTAATTTAAAACAAATTTCCTGCAGTTCTATACCACCTAACCTGATTTATGGTAACAATAGAGGATAATTTCCAAAACATAAAATAATCCTAATTTTGTATAGGCTCTACTCAGTCTTGCAGTTAGATGAATAATAACACATTATGAGATTTTGTGTTCCTCACTTTGTTGAATGTAACTGCATGGCTCATAAAATCCCATCTGAGCCAGTTGTGGAGAAGCAGAGTTGGATGGAGAATATGCTGGACAGAGGGTGGTGCTCTAATAGAGGTTTGGGAAACACTATTCTGGGTTAGTCATTACAGAGGGGATGTAGTGGTAAAATTAAAGGTGTTTAAACTATAAATGTCCGCTGGCTAAGCTGTCCAATGTTAGGTAACATCTCTCTCTCTCTCTCTCTCTCTCTCTCTCTCTCAACCCAACCGGCAGGGTCTCGTTCTGCCCAAGGTTTCTGCCTCTTAAAGGGAGTTTTTCCTTGCCACTGTCAGTGTCAGTGCTTGCTTATGGTGGCATTTGTTGGGTTTCTGTAAATAACATTATTAATAGTGCGATCTAGACCTGCTCTATAGGAAAAGTGCAATAAGATAACTTCTGTTGTGAATTGGTGCTGTATAAAGGGTTCTTACATCATCATAACGTTCTAACACTCTGCTTGGTGACAGGCTTTGGTGCCAGTTCTATTGAAGCCTATAGGAGTTGCATGGAGAAGCACACTAAAACTCAACATATCCACCTTTTATGAAAAACAATGTGCATTCGTTAATTTGTTTTTGGTGTCCAAATAGTATCCAAAGATGCTTACAGGCATACTAAACAGGGCTTGTGGTCAGTCAAATTAAAATGCTCACAATGGAAAATGAAATAAAAGTTAAAAGTTCAAGTGTCCTTTGAAAATATTGAGTTTAGGATTACCAGACAAATGTATTTAGTAAAACTAACGATTAAAACTATTCAGACTATACACAGCCTATTTAGGAACTGCTCTAACAAACATCTGTCTTGTGTGCACAGAGTCACAGTGTAAAAACAGAAGGACATGCAGGTTTTATTCTGAGTGACATGATGCTGTGTAATATTTGAATGTGAGGACAAAAACTGCTGTTCAAATGAAATGACTGACATTTGCTCATAAAAGCAGTAACTTTAGACAGTCCTGAGTAACAAAACTAATATCCAACCAGGACAGTAAACCTCTGCTAATTAATGCACTTCAATAGCGCTTTGATACAGATGAATGAGGAAATGAGACAGCGTGTCTGGCTCTGTCAGAGGGAGAGAAACTCTGGGTTTGTTGAAGAAAACCTTTTTAAGGCTTTGTATAGTCTGAATGTGTTTTAACAGCATTTCATTGACTGATTATAATTCCACCACTTCATCATCCATTAAGGAAATGTAAGTCTGGTAAATAATGAATTAATGAACAAAACCTTATTGTGTTAACTTATTGACACTTGTCCCCACTCTGACTCAGGCCCTTTTTTTAAAGGTAGGCCTAAATGTGCACAGTCCACAGGATTAAAATGGACCCTCTGCCTTCTATTTACCTGTTGCCATGGTGAATTGTAGTATCGGAGCTCAATTGATGATTGCTTTTTTCATTCACCATGCACAAGCTTTACTCAGAGTGAACAAACTCAGAGTTAATTGAAGTGACTCAGACCTCAGAGTTCATCAACTCCGAGTTCAGGGTTAGGTTCAGAGTTTGTTAAACATGCGCTCTAATTCCAACCCTTAATGTTTGCGTTACCTCGGATGCCATCTTATGGTGAAGAAATGGATTACTGCATGCAAAAAACTGCATGGTTTTTGCCCAAAACTGCATGAGATTAGCATAGAGTGAATGTGTCTATAAAGGGGGAGACTCATTGGTACCCATAGAACCAATTTTCGATAGCATTACACCAATGGATGCCTTAGGTCATCGAGTTTCATATGATACCAGTATCTTCGCTCTAGCTTTAAAACTGAGCCTACTACATCCTCTGAAAGACGGTACTGTAGGCGAGGACGCCTGCATTCTAGCAGAGTTTAAATGGGCCTCTGCTGCCACCCTCAGGAATGTTACAGTAACAACAAACAAAAAACAAACCGCAAAGGAGATCGGTGCTTGATTAGTCTGGTCTACCCTTCTTTTTTTACTGATTGGTGGTGCTTATTAAATGCCTGGTGGCATTTCAAGTGCCTGGGAAACTGAGATTAATTGTGAGCCCTGTGGCTTTCGATAGGTTTGCATCATAGCAGACACCTGGAATGGTATATTTACTTTCACTTCTGGGTCACGTGTCTTGCTTTTCTTAATGTATTTTTTCAAAACAGAAAAATTAAAAAAGGAATTTGCAAAAGAAAATCATTATTTGAATTTGGCATTGTCGTTTTTCATTTTTTGATTCAGACAACAAAAGTGGAAAAACGGCTTCTTTTTTTTCTCATACTTCCTCATGATTGTCTTAACCTGACACTTAGTGGCAATTTAAGAAAATTTCACCTACTGTTTTAGTATAGGTATTTTGTGACAATTAATGTTACTTTTATATTTCCTTTGTATCCTAGAAATTGTGCTGGTGTGTTTAAACTACTTTGTTAAGGATAATTGGCAGCTGTTTACTTATATCTAGCCTATATTTAATTTATCTTAATAGAAACCACACACTACTTTAAACATGCACTGGTGAACATGTTGGCCTACTTATATTATAATTGTTGGAATTGGAAGTAAGCTTTGTTTGTCTAAATAATATCTAAAAGTTTGGAAATCCGGCCAGATTCTTGTTACGTCTCACACTCTATCTAAAATACTCTATCTTCTGCATTAGGCCTTTATGGTTAATCTAGAAAATAACAGGATTGAATAAAATTATGTTGTTTTTAAGAAATCTTGTAAGCCATTGTTTAACTGCTTACTTTTTAATTGAACATAACAAAGTAGAGATAAGTAGCCAGTTAGGGTAAAATAACACTTTTCTTCCTGTCCTCCCCAATTCTTTGATTCACCAGCTGCCACTGCTACAAACGTTGGGACCATGTTTTTCTTTCCCTTTTGAACAAGTCCACACTGCATTAGCTATCAACCATTAGTGATTTAAGCTGTCAGTTCCTTTACAACATTCAATATTTGGGAGGACATATTGTGCTGTTGTGCACAAGTTTGTATTCCACACAAAGTGGAAACTCGTTAGCTTTGCGTGCTAATATTAGTGCATATTCCCTCTACATGTTAATTTTTGCTCATGTTATTTAAATACCTGCTGAGTCATCAGCAGCTCTCACACATTTGGTGATGTATTCATTATAGAAAGGAGGGGGGCTAGCTTGTGTTAGTTGTCTCTCTTTCATGGGGCCAGACGTGGTGATGGCAAATTACCTGGTCAACTGACTTAACTGACGCATGGTAGGAAAGTCCCAATGTCAGTGTTGAAGACCAGCCGGGCTGCTGCATTCTAGATGAGCTACAGAGGTCGTATGGCACATGCAGGCACACCAGCCAGGATGAATTTGCTCTAGGTGCGAGATACACAAGCCTGGACCGGAACCTGCACCGCCTCCTGGGTGAGGAACAGACATATTCTCTTGATTTTGTGGAAAATGAATCTGCAGGAGTGGGTTGTCACAGGGATGTTAACAGCAAAGAACAGCTGGTCATCCAGTGTCACACCCAGATTCCTTGCTGTCCAAGCCAGGGACACCACAAAGTTCTCAATGGTAGACAGAATCGGATAAATATCATCTGCATAGCTGCATACATAGCATAAGAGAAAAGAGGAGGGGACCCAGAACAGAACCCTGAGGGACTCCGACACAGATTCTCTTCAAGTTACCCTAGTGTGGTCCTTGAGGTAGGATAACAGGGAGAGTGCAGAGCCTGAGACTCCCAGTTCTTTAAGGGTGGAGAGGAGGGTCTGGTGGTTTACCATGTCGATCACTGTTGAAAGCTCCAGCAGAATGATGAGAAGAGGGAGGCTGCTCTAGCAGTGTGGAGTTCGTCTGCAACAGCAAGGAGGGCAGTCTCAGTTGAGTGGCCTGCCTTGAAACTAGACTGTCAGGAGTCAAGAAGGTTGTTCTGGTGGAAATATTCAGAAGTTAAGACAGCACGCTCAAGTGTTTTAGAAAGAAAAGAAAGACAAATTACAGACGACACATCTGTAATTCTTTACATCTTCTTTACATCTCTCTTTAAAAGAGGATTCACTCTAGCTGCTTTTAGAGTGTTAGGAAAACAACCAGTTGTCAAAGAGGTATTGATGAGGTGGGTGAAGAAAGGAAGGGGGTCAGGAACAATAGACAGAGTCAAGAGGGCAGGTGGTTGGGAGGTGGGAGGTAACCAGTGTTACTACCTCATTGGTAGAGAGGGCTGAAAAGGAAGTTAGTACAGGAGATGAAGAGGTGGACATAGGACAGGTGGTGTCAGCAATTGGGTGGGGAAATGATAGAGAAGAGAAGATAGATAGAGTTTTTTGGGGTTGGACAAGGAAGATTGAATTTTAGATTGAAATAAAGAGCTTTTAGCTTTTAACATCAAGACTGCTATATGATAATATATATAACATCAAGACAGTGACAGCTCCAGAAAAAGCTAGTAAGTAGACCTTGAGTTAATTTTTTATTTTGTCAAATTACTTTTAAAGCAAAAACTTCCAAGCCCCCATTATCTTTGTTTCCAGATACAGTGCATGCATGTAAAAATACAGTATTGCTGTTGTAAGTCTGTCCTCTTTGATGCCACAGGGAGAAAAGCCCAAGAAGCCATGGAATTTGCTGCCATCAAGTCCAATTCTCTATTTATGTTTGCATGATAGCCTCTGGTTGGATTGCATTTTATTCCATAAAACGAAGAGGTGAATAATATAATATATAAAATTGATTTTATTCATATAATATACATAGAACAATGCTTTCTCCTGCAAAACATGGTATGTTTTCAAATAAGACAAAAATGTCACTTGAAACGAAAACTAATCCATAAAAAGCAATATGGCAACCCATTTGAAAACTACCTTTCCCTGCATTCCTTGCAAGCTCTAATTTGACAACTAGCCAATCCGCGCCATGACAGCCCGGCACGTGACGTAGAGTAAGTTCCTGCTGTGGCTTGAAGGAAACAGATCGACATTCAGCCACGGGAGAATCGCGCTTTGCGGGTAAGTTAAGAGATTTGGCCACAACGAGGCCACTTGAGTCCATATTTAGTGTTCGTCGGAGGAGTTTGCCGCAGGTTTCTGTGCATTGTGGGTGAGAAATAGCCTGAATTTCGGGTGGAACGAGCTGTCGTACCGTCTAGGCCTCCGCTATTTCCTGGTGCAACTCTACAGCTGTGCCTATTGGAATGACCAAGTTGGAAAAGTTCAGTTTAGGGTGTTTTAAAGGAGCTTTGTTCTTCTCCACTCCGCTTGTAACTGTTCTGTGTGCTCAAATTTTGCCATGAACACTACACGGCTTTGACAACAGCTTTGGCTGTGTATTCATACCTTGGAGCTGGGTGTCCACACCGCAAACTGCTCCTTAGCTGTCAGGTTTTGTCTGTGGAAAATGCTAGCTAACAGTACCACTAAACTAACCGAATTACGCTGTAACGTTACTTCTTAACTGCTTTTACTAAACGTGTATTGAACTTCAACTCCTCTCGTTATTACGTGAGACTATCATGTTATCTCTTTTTACTCACAGATAAAATCAAGCATTTGCAGATATAGTCTGTGTTGTCGAAGTGAACGTGTTTTTTCTCTTTTGTAATGTGATGTAAGTTATCATCATTAGTCGTCCAGCTACTCATGTACAGGTCACCACGTCATAAGCAGCTCCAGTGCTGAAGTTGGTCTAACAAGTCCAGTACTGGATTAACCTAAAAGCCTTATATCAACTTCTGTATACTGGAGCCATATTAGTATGGATCTACTGTATATGTTGACTGATAAGCAACAAGAAATTGCAGTACAGAACAGTGTTAATTCTGGCACCTGATTTTGATCTAGGTTAAGTCTACTGACCCAAATGTATATTAGTTTTATCAAATTTTAGCCTTTTGATTATTGTTTGTTTTAATATAGTTTCTGTCGACAAAAACTAAAGATATTTTTGTGTCATTTTCTTAAGTAAAGTTTTAGTACCATTTTCATAATATAATTTAGATTTTAGATCTGTCACCATCTTTGATGTGCAGTTACCATGGTTACATGAGGTGTTCTCATTTTTTGTGAGGTTAGTAGAAAAGGTGCTTTTTACCTGTTTACTGAAGAACTAATCACTTGCCTGAATAAATCAAGTTGTCATTCCCAAACTCTGGCTGTTTGAACAGAGCCCCCCACTCTCTGTGCTTTTTGCTCACTGGCCATTATTGCTGCTACCTGTGCTCTCCCCTGAAGAGTAGCTGTTCATTCAGAAACTGGATTGATTCACCTGTTCACTGTCGGACATGGGACAGCATAAAAAATGCTACAATATACCTTTAGCATATATACCTTTAGCCCAAAACCTAGAGGAAGACAGTCAACATTAACATTAATCCTTTACTCATCCCCACAGAGAGCCTATAAACATGACAGTAACAATACAATTATCTGAAAGTAATGTTAACTTTACCACAATAATGAAATGTTTTATGGTAACATGATATCTCTAGGCTGGCCTACATGTTTTCATGGTTTGGTCCAGGTATTCTGTTGCCTCGTCTAATTTTCAGTGGGATTGTAGATTAATTTAGTCCATGAATATATTTCTTTTCTCTGTCCAATAACCAGTAACATTAGCTACAAAAAACTAATTAGTTTCGTTGTTTCGTTTTTATTTCGCAAAAATTGAAATGCATTTCGTCATAGGTTCTGTTATCAGAAGTTACTTTTTATTTCGTTTTTGTTTAGTTTTTGCATTGTGGGAAAAAAAGGTTCACAATCTTGTTCACATTTCAAATCTCAAACGTATGTTAAGGTCATTTAGAAAAAGTGTATCCATTACAGAGTTTGTCCACTAGAGAGCTAGTGTTATTATAAACTAGAGTTTATTTTTACACTGTAAAATGGCCACAATTCTTTAATAGCCAAATTAAGGGATTATGTTGATGTTAAAAAAGAAATCAAATATAGGCTGATATATTGTTATTGGATATTTAAAACTTTCAAATATGTATCAGTGTCAGCCCTACAACATCCAGTGTTGGTCATGCTCTACTGTAGAGGCCTACTATGCAGCTCAATTCAATGTCTGCCAGGAAAGCTGGACACTCCAGGGCTCCAGACTAACTTTTTATATTGGTGGCACTTGTGTGCTTGTGCGTTTAGGTGCACAAGCACTTAATTTAGGTGCACCCACTAATATATTTTAAGTGTTACCTTTTTTTGTCAGTTCCCATACATAGTGGTCATTTTTTAACACATAAATGATTGTAAACAGGAATAATGGTGCAGATAAATGGGTTTTTTTAATGGACTTAAATTTAGTAAAAGGTAGCTCTTCTTTGGCTATATTCTGAGCAGTGTTAAATTGTATTATAATTTTTCACACCTCACTTCTTCGGTTTGCTGCTGCCTAGTGCTGAAACGCTGTGGGAAGGGGGGCTGCTCTACCGGCAACGCACACAGGACGTGTTTATTGGAGACTTTGTGCTTTTTAAACGTTTCAATTCGGAACGTCGATGCTCCAACAGCAAAAGCACTGTTCCCAGTAGATGATATATTGTCCCAGCAATAATTATGATAAATGATATTATTGTAATTTTAAGGGTATTTGCATCTCATTCCATCGCATTAATTTGCAGAAAGCATAGGGTTGTGTCGCAGCAAGGGAGAGAAAATTCTAAAAAAATCTTGAAATATCGCAAAAATGTATTTTACGCTTGGCTGAAGTGGTATATTAATAAAACCAAATTGCGACACAGTGCAATGGAAACTGACTTAGAGAATAAATCATGACGTACATGATGCATCTGACTAAAACATCTACTGAAGCTTCCGCTTGATGAAAAGAAAGAGACGAAAAATAGCGGCCGACGAAAACATCAGATCTGTGGGGAGTGATGAGGAGACTGTAGCGTTAAATTCAAAAGGTTTAAAATTTGAAAATAAACTTACAAATTACTTGCATACATTATTTTTACGAGGACCTAGTCTAAAATTTCTGGTTTTAATCAATTTTGAGAGAATATTTGGAGTATAATGGCAAAAATATCAATGTGGTGTAACCGTAAAAACTTGCTTTAAAAAGGTGAAATTCTCAATAAAACACCAAATCAACTTGTTTGGCATAATCTTACATTAGAACCATTTAATAGTAAATAAAAGTAATGGGACACCATTTTTCTGAATATTATAATTAATTTGGGGAATCATGTTAGTCAAGTCAGCTTCAAGGTGTCAAGGTGGTGTAACTAAAGAACTTACATTCAAGGAGCCATTTTGTTAATATTGTGCAAGAAGACCATGTAACAAGAAATTATATCACAGAGAAGGACCCCTGATGACCCTAACTACTGCATTCCAGGGTTAATAACTCTCTTTAAAATATAATTTGACATTATTATAGTATGGGTAAGTATGCTTAGTTTTAAATGTCAAATGGTATAACCCCAGGAAAACATTGATAATTCATCAGAATTATAAAAATTAAATTACTTTTAAAAAATTATGTTTAAGAAAAGTCACACCAAGGCCATGTTCTTACAGAGGTGTCCTTTATAATGTCTGTCAAATTTGATTCTAAATTTTCAAATGGTGTAACCAGTTACACCATTTGACTCCTATTACAAGCCTTTCTGTCAGAGGCCAATTTTGTCAAATATCAGTAGTTTATGATGCTGATTAAAGATGTAATGTGAACTCACTTACAGTGTGGAACTATTTTCAAGTGTTCAGTGTTATATTTTTTGAAAAAGTGGTGATTTATCCACAACTTTATTATTAAAACTCTGTAAGGCTAGGATGAAAATTATGTTTCACGACCTTGGTGTCGTTTTAGCCAACTATAGACATGTATTGAACATTCCCTTTCTCTCTAAGATCCTTGTGAAAGCATTCGCCAATCAGTTGTGACGTTCTACATAACAGTAGTATTCTGTCAGTAGTTAGTCTGTGACCCTGACGAATCAGTGGCAAACTAGACAGATAGCTAACATAGTTCATAGAATAAAGACTAGAGGCTTGAATAAGCTTAGGTTCTTTAATTAATTTCCTTTTTTTCCAGCTTTCTTTGTCTTATTGAATCCTTTCTTTGTAAAACCGAAACAAAATATATAAACAAAATACATCTGATTGGTTGGTACAGTTGGTTGTCCATGTGGTTATTTGCTTCCTTTCATATTACAGGTACACTATAGGTACGTATACATTAACAAAGATAAATAATACATTCCACAGGACATTTCTATAGCAACCACATTGTCCAATAAAACAACAGTAAAAACATTAAAACAATGAAATACAGTGTTTCCAGGTAGGCAATATTAATTCAATTTGAAGTGAACCTGAGCACATGAGGTTCATGCCAGGGTAGCCTACTGCTAGCATAAACAAGCAGGATACTAGCTCTGCCAAACATATTGAAATCTTTGCAGAAACAACTCAAAAAGGATACATTTGTCATCCAACTATCATTAAAGTTCCCATGAAGCGGCTAGTGGAGTGATACTTGCTTCTGCATATTTGTTTCCTGTAAAAACAGGCAGTTAGGGAGGGACTTGTAGCTGATATTGATTGCCGTTTACAGTAGCCAATAATGCTGAACATGGATTACGCCAACTCCCCTGCAATGCAGCAATAGCAGTCAAGAGGGAGTTGGTCTGAGACCAGTTTTACGACGCCAATACGAGTACCGAGGTGGTTTTCTTGCCGAGTTTGGCTCCTGGCAACCTGGGGCTGACTCAGCTAGCCACACAGCTAACGGAAGTTAGAGGTTAGCTACTTTAGAAATAAGTAAAATTATCTTTCCATCAGGAAACTCTGTAAATTACATTGATACTGTATTCTCTGCCGGTCTCAGAGGCTGTATTCGGTCCCAGTCCGGCTGTGTTCACTGGGATGCTGCTGAGCCCAGTTCCATTGCCTGCTAACGGCAGATACAGTTAACAGCAATTAGCAGTTAGCTACTTTAGCAACAGTAAAGGAAACAATGTAAATCACCTAGAGTTGAAGCTGCACAGCCGGAGGACAACAGAGGGAAAACCATAAAATAATACCTCCATATAATATGATCCAGTTTCACCTAAATCAGTGAATAAAGTTATAAAGTTGTGTTTTTTGAACACAAGAAAGCGAGAAAGCATTTCATTGGACACAAAATTAGTATACGCACCCGAGTGCAGGATGAGTCAACATTCTTTCTATCGTTTCCCAGATATTCTCTCTAAACTCTAAAATACCTACAAAATTACGTTTTTGTCATTGTTGGGCTAGATACTGCCGTATAGGTGACATATAGAGCAAGACGTGATAAAAACACTTAAACATCGATTTTGACTTCATGGGAACTTTAATATACAACAAATCAAGTTATGTAATACTCACAAGCATATATTCTCAAAACTTCACAGAGAAAATGCTGAGCTGCACACAAGCTTCAGATAGGCAGTAACTAAAATGGAGACTGGTGCAACGGACTTTATGTAACTTAACAATGACTACCAGAGGGAGTTCAACACCATGAAATTATACTTGGAATTGGACAAATGATGCAAATTACCAGCACAAATAGTTTATTTGAGGCAGGGATGTGCACCTTTTGAGGGGCTGTTGCTCTAACCTGAAAAAAGGGCAACCCCCCCCCCCTTTTCAAGCTCATTTTAAGCTTCACACTGTCATCTATCAATTGTAAAATACATGTATAGTGGTGTGAAGAAGTATTTGCCCCCGTCCTGATTTCTTGTTTTTTTTGCATGTTTGTCACATTTATGTTTCAGATCATCAAACAAATTTTAATATTAGTCAAAGATAACACAAGTAAACACAAAATGCAGTTTTTAAATGAAGGTTGTTGTTATTATTAAGGAAAAACAAAATCCAAACCTACATGGCCCTGTGTGAAAAAGTGATTGCCCCCTAAACTTAATAACTGGTTGGGCCACCCTTAGCAGCAACAACTGCAATCAAGCATTTGCGATAACTTGCAATGCGTCTTTTACAGCGCTGTGGAGGAATTTTGGCCCACTCATCTTTGCAGAATTGTTCAGCCACATTGGAGGGTTTTTGAGCATGAACTGCCTTTTTAAGGTCATGCCACAGCATCTCGATAGGATTCAGGTCAGGACTTTGACTAGGCCACTCCAAAGTCTTCATTTTGTTCTTCTTCAGCCATTCAGAGGTGGACTTGCTGGTGTGTTTTGGATCATTGTCCTGCTGCAGAACCCAAGTTTGCTTCAGCTTCTGGTCACGATTAGATGGCCGGACATTCTCCTTCAGGAGTTTTTGGTAGATAGCAGAATTCATGGTTCCATTTATCACAACAAGTCTTCCAGGTCCCCCAGCAGCCCCAGACCATCACACTACCACCACCATATTTTACTGTTGGTATGATGTTCTTGTATGATGATCTTTTTCTGAAATGCGGTGTTACTTTTACGCCAGATGTAATGGAACACACACCTTCCAAAAGGTTCAGCTTTTGTCTCATCAGTCCACAGAGTATTTTCCCAAAAGTCTTGGGGACCATCAAGATGTTTTCTGGCAAAAATGAGACGAGCCTTAATGTTCGTTTTGCTCAGCAGTGGTTTTCGTCTTGGAACTCTGCCATGCAGGCCATTTTTGCCCAATCTCTTTCTTATGGTGGAGTCATTAACACTGACCTTAACTGAGGAAAGTGAGGCCTGCAGTTCTTTGGATGTTGTTGTGGGGTCTTTTGTGACCTCTTGGATGAGTCGTCGCTGCGCTCTTGGGGTAATTTTGGTCGGCCGGCCACTCCTGGGAAGGTTCACCACTGTTTCATGTTTTCGCCATTTGTGGATAATGGTTCTCATTGTGGTTTGCTGGAGTCCCAAAGCTTTAGAAATGGCTTTATAAACTTTTCCAGACTTATAGACATCAATTACTATCTTTCTCATTTGTTCCAGAATTTCTTTGGATCTCAGCATGATGTCTAGTTTTTAAAGATCTTTTGGTCTACTTCACTTTTTCAGGCAGGTCCTATTTAAGTGATTTCTTGATGTGGCAGTAATCAGGCCTGGGTGTGGCTAGAGAAATTGAACTCAGGTGTGATAAACCACAGTTATGTTTTAACAAGTGGGGCAATCACTTTTTCACACAGGGCCATGTAGGTTTGGATTTTGTTTTCCCTTAATAATAATAACAACCTTCATTTAAAAACTGCATTTTGTGTTTACTTGTGTTAGCGCTGACTAATATTTAAATTTGTTTGATGATCTGAAACATTTAAGTGTGACAAAAATGCAAAAAAAAAAGTAATCAGGAAGGGGGCAAACACTTTTTCACACCACTGTATTTCCCATTCAGTGAGATTTACACCATTTTACCAGTGCTTACAGTGATCGGTTTAAGTCAACTTTTGGCTGGCTACAAAAGTTCACTATCGAGAGGGCTTGGCTGCTTCACTGTGGTGAATTATGCAAGCTAGCTAGCTCTATAGCTAACAGTTACAATCTTTTAAACGATAGATAAATATGCCCTTTTTTTTCTTAGATGCTGTGCATTGGCTGGGAAAAGGTGAGAGAGGAAGGAAGATAGCGTAGATGACAATGTTTGTTACGGTTGACTACCCACAAAAACTTATCTTCAGTGATTCCAGCCCACTGTTACAGGTATCAGACTGACCGTCTGTCAGAGAGCTTCGGTCAAAGAGAGCTTCTCTGGACCCTCGTTGAAGATAAAACAACCACCCAGTGTAGTGGGCACTGTGAAACCCCAAATAGAATGTAAAATGTATTCTTTTGTACAGTGCTGCAGTGTACAGGCAGGACGTGAACATTGTATCAGTAAATTACAGCCTCCTCCATGTCCAGTCTCATACGTGAGCTTGTCCAGATGCTCTCCACATTGTTTTTACGTTCATCCGGCTTAGGCCAAGCCGTATAATGGCAGGGAAAACCCTGGTTAGTTTACTTTGTTCCCTATGATGTAACACTGGCACTCTTACAGCCTGCCAACTGCTGTCAATCAAACACAGATACTGACACGCCCTTCCAGACAGCTGAGACAAAAAGGAGCATTTATATTATAAGACCTTTATCTCTCTTTTAATAATAAAAATCTATTAACACTGCATTTAAAAAAACTGTTGTGCTGTAACCTAATTGAAAGTTACACATGATAGTACATCACGTGCATCATGTTAGTACCATGTGTATGATGGACAAATTAAAAGCAAGGATATTTGTATACAAAGCAAAATGAATAAAATGCAGAAAAAGTGGTTACAGAGTTGATTAGCTTTTAGCAGATTTTTCAATTTAACTTTAAAGTTACTGACAGAACTACAACTCTTTATGTTGTCTGGTAGGGCGTTCCACTGAGTTGTGGCTTTCACAGAGAAATCTGACTGCCCAAATGCAGTGCGACGAAAGGGTACAGTACAAGCTCTTATAGAAGATATTCTTGTGGATTTGTTCTCCCAACGAAAGTAAACAAAAGTTGCTTAATGGAGGAGGTGCTGAGCCATTTAAAATTTGAAGCCTAAAATTCTTCAAGCTCAGAAGATGTTTCTCCAGTATCTCTCAGTCATGATATTAAATTGGCTTTTAATCCGTAATTTTGTTTGTACAAAGACTCTTCTCCAGCTTGCCCCCAACATGTAATACAATAGGAAGTGGGGGAAAGGATCATAGCATGCATAAGTATCTTGGCTGCATAGACTGCATAGAAGAATTTATCTAAAATTTGCTGTTATATTTTAATGTTTTTTACCATTTGTTTAAAATGTTTCTTAAAATTAAGATTTTAAATCCAGTAACTATATTAATCTTTTCACCCTTGATGAGTGTCAACATTAGAATGCTGTACATTGGTTTTGGAAAATAACATCCCTTTTGTCTTGCCAATGTTCAAGCTAAGAAGACATGACTGATCAAGCCACTGTGTGATCCTTTCCATTGCAGTTGTTAGCTTCTAAGCTGTTTTTTGCATGTGTGTATACAACAGTGTCATCAGCATACATTTTCAATTATATCCCATGACACTGTTTTAGAAGATCATTAGGCTAATACCTGTATATAGACTAAATAACAGGGGTCCTAACACCTATCTTTGACACCCATTGTACACTTCATTGTACTTTAGAAAGTTTAGAAATAAGATCATGATTAACTGTATCAAATGATTTATGCAAATCTAAAAATCCAGCACCAACTACTTCTCCTTTTATCAAGCCTAGATTTTATTTGCTCTATTAAGTGTAACATAGCTGTTTCGGTGGAATTATTGGCTCTAAAGTCAAACTGCATGTGATGTAAACCAAAATTGCTTGTGTTAAGATATGTTGTCAATTGTTCAATGAAAACTTTCTCAGCAACCTTTTGAAAGTACTGACAGTATGGTTATGGGTCTATAGTTACTGGGTTTGTGGTGATCACCAGATTTAAAAATAGGAGTGACTGTGTAAAATATCTTCTGATGATTTTTTTTCCACTTACGTCTCATTGGTCGGAACCGGATCAAAAACCTGACCTGCAGCATCCATAGGAACAATGTCCAGTAAAGTTTTTACTTAACTCAACAGACTCGTGAAAAAAAACTATTAAAAATATAAGCAATAGAAGTATTGTCTTCAATTAATTTCCACAGATTTTTGTTAAACCAGGGTAGATTACTGTTTTCTTGATTTTTTTTTTTTTTTTTTTTCTGAACACTTACAGTAAATCTTTCCCTTTTCTACAAGTAAATATGTTACAACCATGATACTCAAGATCATCAGAGGATAGTACATCATCACATTTCAAACCAATCATTTCATTGTCGAATGCAGCTTGCATACCTTTAGGTATACAATGAAAAATATTTGGGTTTGGCTTGAGTCAATTTCCTTGCACCCAGACTTAAATTATGTAGCCAGTAATGAAGTTGTAACTTTTTGTTATTTTTTCTGATTTATAAGTAAATATCAGGTCTAATTGTGTACTTTGTTTGAGTTTTGCAATCCTTGTTGGGCCTTTTATTAACATAGATATAGATGATGTTTGCCTGTAATTATTTTTATTTTTTTATTTTTATATATACATATACACATATATATACATATACCCCCCAACCCTACCTGATAATTTGCCTGACCAGCCACTGTCAGTAATAAATACAAACACACATTATTAGACTGTAAACCATTAATCAAACCAATAACTAACCAGACAACCTTAGCCTGGGTGTCCAGGGGTCTTAAAAAGTATTAAAAGTTGACACATCAATTTAGCTACAATTAAGGCCCTTAAAAAGTATTAAAGTCTGAAGCACCATTTTCAGAGGTATTAAATTTTTTTTGCTTATTTTCAGTATGTATCGGGGATGTGATTTTTCCGGATTAATACAGAATTCCAGATTTTCCAACCTGAAAATGTGACCCACATGAATCACGCAGATTCAGATCCGTTACAAAAACAAAAATCATGATCGCACTAGCTTCTCTGTCCTCTCCTCTGCGTGTTTGACCGAGGGCAGGGCTCAGCTCCTACACACACACACACACACAGCGAACAGCAGAGCAGAGAGGCCGCGGTGAACCAGGTGAAGTGAAGGTAACGTTTTACTCGAGTAAAACGTCAAAAAGTCGAAAAGCGATTTTCCACCTGCTTTGTCCACAGTTATTACAACCACAGCGCGCTAGTTGACCTAATAGCTAATTGTTACGCACAATCTAAAATTAAAGCTCTCTGTATGTAGCCTGACTCCGTTTGCCACAAATCTTAAAATTTGGCAAATTCTTGTAAACTCCGCTGCTTGCTCAGATGGCAGCCCCCCCTCGCCCCCCCTACAAGCGGTACCTGCAGCAGAGGGAAGAGGACCTTCCTCCTCCTGACTGATGTCTATGTTCTTTATTGTTTCTAAACTTCACTCCGTATTTTGATGCCAGGAATATTAGGCTATTTATTTTTCTGACATTTTATATTTGTTTCCTGTGTGATAAAATTGAGTGTATATAGTGACTTTGCTGTTGTGAACTTTACTGCTGCTGCTTTAGAAACAACATTTAGCTATATTTAAAATATAAATCAATTCTTATCCTGTTGTGAATTTATTCTTTAAAAAAAAAAATTTAGTAATGAAAAAGAACCGGTAAGAGTACTGATAAAGAACCTTCTTTGAGAGACCACAGGGACAGCCAAATGATTCATGGAGAGAGATCGCCACCACCGGGCGCTCAATGCGTGGTAACCAGGGAAACGGCTTCTGTGCACTACTGTATCCCTGCCGGCAGGGATAACTAAGTTAAAACTACATATAGCGTTACCTGATACATCCAGTCTTGCGCCGATGATCTGCCATGCATACAATTTTTTATGCGTCCGCAGAAACACATAACTCTAGAAACACAAGATAAAAGGCATCATATGTCGACAGTCTTCTTGTCAGTTTGGCATCAATATAATCCATAAAGTTAAAATGTAATTCCATACTTACAGTATATATTTTCCGTACTTCACATTTTGGATTTTGTCACCTCAACACGAATCGCTACCAGCCTCTGTTGTTTAGCTGCTCTATTTTAGTGGGAGAAGACCATGGGAATGAGAGGCGAATGTTTCAAAAAATTAAGATTTCTCACTAAAATACGTGCTGGTTGGTGGCTCAGATACAAGCCGAATAGTTATACAAGTTTTTTCGGTCGTTAATTACCCGGCTTGCTTACTCCCGTTTGGTGCTGGAGAGATACAGTATATGCGCAGATGGTAAGAAACAGGTTTTTTGACAGCGAGGTTTCTTTTGTTCTTTGATTTCAGCATGAATTTGTTGTTCACAATGTACGTCAGCATTATCAGGGAAAAAATATGGTGCGTCCCCTGGATGCGTCAACAGTGAGTTTACGGCGTCCTTTTAAATGCCGTGCCACAAGTGCTGCCCCTCGCACCAAATAGGAAGCCGCAGCACGTCAATATATAGCTCAATTGGATAAGTCACAGGACTTTCACATGGGGGGGCCTGGGTTCGAATCCCCTTCGGGACGCATTGAGCAATGACCATCATCCAGTGTGGGTCCTTAGGCAAGACCCTTCATGCTGCTGCCTACCTCATGATGATGAGTGACAATGGAATATATGAATCAGAATCAGAATCAGAATCACTTTATTGATCCCCGTAGGGAAACTCTTTGTTCCAGTAGCTCGTCTTTACGTCAGTGCACACAAGAGAAAACGATATTATACACTATAAACAGGTCAGAAATAAATTAAGTAACATGTTGGTATAAGTATAAGATAAACTAAGTGTCGAGTACCAAGTGGGTTTACTGGTAGATGGTGAAGTACAGTATAAATACAATGTCACTAATTATGTAATAAATAATAGTAAAAGCGGAGGTGCATGTACTGTCGAGAGTAATTGAGGTATATCTGTAACAGTAATAAGAAAAACTAACAAGGGAAAACTAATATTGCACTTGAGTAGTAAACAGAATATTGCACAATTATTATTAAGATGTAATGCTCAATGTCCAGTTTAGTGACCTAGGGTCAAACAGACTAATCCTTAGAGGGAGGAGTTAAATAGTTTGATGGCCACAGGCAGGAATGACTTCCTGTGGCGCTCTGTGGTGCTCTTTGGTGGGATGAGTCTTCCGCTGAAGGTGCTCCTTTGTTTAGCCAGCACGTCATGGAGCGGGTGGGAGACACTGTCCAAGATGGCGTGTAGTTTGGCCAGCATCCTCCTCTCTGACACCACCGCCAGAGAGTCCAGCTCCACCCCCACAATGTTACTGGCCTTACGGATCAGTTTGTTCAGTCTGTTTGCGTCCGCTACCTTTAACCTGCTGCCCCAGCATGCAACAGCATACAGGATAGCACTGGCCACCACAGACTCATAGAACATCTTCAGCATTGTCCGGCAGATGTTGAAGGACCTCAGCCTCCTCAGAAAATAGAGGCGGCTCTGGCCCTTCCTGTAAACAGCCTGAGTGTTCTTGGTCCAGTCCAGTTTATTATCCAAGTGTACTCCCAGGTACTTGTAGTCCTCCACAATGTCCACACTGACCCCTGGATGGAAACGGGGTCACTGGTGCCTTGGCCCTCCGTAGATCCACAATCAGCTCCTTTGACTTTGTCGCATTGAGCTGCAGATGGTTCTGCTCGCACCATGAAACAAAGTTACCCACCACAGCCCTGTACTCAGACTCCTCACCACTGCTGATACATCCCACCACAGCAGAGTCATCAGAAAACTTCTGAAGGTGGCAGGACTCTGTGTGGTAGCTGAAGTCTGTGGTGTAGATGGTGAAGAGGAAGGGAGAGAGGACAGTCCCCTGAGGGGCCCCAGTGTTGCTGACCACGCTGTCTGACACACAGTGCTGCAGCCGCACATGCTGTGGTCTGCCAGTCAGGTAGTCCACAATCCAGGACACAAGGGGCGTCCACCTGCATCGCTGCCAGCTTCTCTCCCAGCAGGGCAGGCCGGATGGTGTTAAAAGCACTGGAGAAGTCAAAAACATGATCCTCACCGTGCTTGCCGGCCTGTCCAGGTGGGTGTGGATGCGGTTAAGCAGGTAGATGATGGCGTCCTCAACTCCCAGTCGGGGCTGGTAGGCGAACTGAAGGGGATCCAGGAGGGGTCTGACCATGGGCCGCAGCTGTTCCAGCACTAGTCTCTCCAGGGTCTTCATTATGTGGGAGGTCAGTGCCACCGGTCTGTAGTCCTTGGAGCCACTGGGGCGTGGCGTCTTCGGCACAGGAACGAGGCAAGATGTCTTCCACAGAATGGGGACCCTTTGAAGACTCAGGCTCAGGTTAAAGACGTGTTGAAGGACTCCACAAAGCTGGGGGCACAGGCTTTTAGCACCCGGGGCTAACGCCATCGGGGCCTGCAGCCTTGTTCGAGTGGAGCCTCATCAGCTGTCCTCTCACCTGGTCAGCAGTCAGGCACACAGCAGAAGTTACAGGTGGGGAGGGGGAGTCGTCGGTCTGGAGAGGGCCGTTAGCCTGATGGGGAGGGGGAGCAGAGTACTCAGAGGAGATTGAGGGCCGACAGCAGCTGAGTTAGAGGGGGATGACCAGGAGCCGGTGTGTCGAATCTGTTAAAGAACAGATTCAGTTCGTTGGCCCTGTCCAAGCTGCCTTCAACTCCTCTGCTGCCAGTCGGTCTGAAGCCAGTGATGGTCTTCATGCCGCTCCAGACCTCCCCTCATATTGTTCTGCTGGAGTTTCCGCTCCAGCTTCCTCCTGTACTTCTCTTTGGCCTCCCTGATTTTCACCTTCAGGTCGGCCTGGATTGCCCTCACCTCCTCCCTATTACCATCAGTAAAGGCCCTCCTCTTGGCATTTAGAATGTCCTTGATGTCTTTTGTTACCCACGGTTTGTTATTTGGGTAACAATGGACCGTCTTGGTTGGGACATTGCAGTCCACACAGAAGTTAATGTAGCCAGTGATGCACTCAGTGAGCCCGTCAATGTCCTCTCCATGAGGCTCACAGAGTGCATCCCAGTTTGTCACTTCGAAACATTCCTGCAGTGTCTCATAGGCCTCCCCTGACCATCTCCTCACTGTCCTTGTGGTCGCAGGCTGCCTTTTAACTAGAGGCACATAGCAGGGTTTAAGATGAACCAGGTTGTGGTCTGACCTACCCAGAGGGGGAGGGGAAGAGCTGTATGCGCCCTTAACGTTGGCATACAGCAGGTCCAGTGTCCTCTCCTCCCTAGTAGGACAGCTCACATACTGGGTGAAATTAGTCAGTGTTGTTGAAACACTGACATGGTTGAAGTCACCCGAGATTAATATGAGTGCACTCGGGTGTTGAGTCTGTAGATGTGCTATGGCGGTGTGAATGGCGTTGCACGCCGATGCCGGGTTAGCAGAGGGGATGTAAACAGCCACAACAATGGCATGTGAAAATTCACGTGGCAGATAATATGGCCGAGTCCCACAGCTAACAGTTCAATGTCCGGGTACAGATACTCTGCTTGATGGTAACGTGACCAGGGTTACACCATCTGTTGTTAACTAGAACAGCAAGCCCGCCGCCTTTCCGCTTACCGCTCCCGGTGTGATCCCTGTCGGCCCGAACAGTCTGAAAGCCGTCGATGGAAACGTTATGATCCGGGATATCCTGGGTGTAGCCATGTCTCTGAGAAGCACATCAAGCTACACTCACGGAACTCCGTCTGACTCGGGCTAACGCCGTTAGCTCGCTCCATTTTATTCGCCAGCGATCTCACGTTGCCCATGACGAGAGAAGGCAGACAAGGCTTAAATCTCTTATTCTTAAGTCTCTTTTGTCTGCACCCCTCTCTCTTCCCTCGCGCGCCGTTCCACCTCTGCATCCTCGGTGTGTCCTCCTCCAGATCTCAGCGGGGACATCGGTTGTCCTGGGCGCCATGCCGCTTAGCTTCAGCGCGATCAGCTGTTCCTGGTGTAAACAATGCGGCCAAACAGCTGATCTGCAGCGGTGCCCGACCGAGTAGCAGAAGAAGAAATTCCACGGCGAAAAAAAGTACAAAAACACTTTCTACCCTCATTTTCGCAAAGAGCGTAGTTTAAATTACACTTACACACAAGTTACAAAAGTTTGGAAGAAAAAAGTAAAGTTAAAAGTTGGAAAAAGTAAGACGACGAGACGGAGCTACAGCAACAGGCAGCATGCGGGCTGGCGCATGCGCACTAACGCATGACATGCCGGCTCAGACGTCGCCCGGCCAAGGTCTGCGTCAGGTGTTGGGGAACCAGGGCATCGAGACGACAAATGGGCTACTGGAACAAGACGGAAATGGGCGAGATGCGATAATAAGGCTCTGTTGGAATGCTACTACTCCAGTAACCCTAGTCATGGGATGAATGGTTACTTCGAAACCCACGGCAAAGCAACTAGTAGCTCAGTGTTCCAACATCCACAAGCGGCAACTGCTATCACAACTTGAGATTGACGAGGTACAACACAAATGCTACGGCAAGGGGGAGCAACCAGCAGCTCCCCAACCAGAGATTGGGTACGAAGCCCCAAGAGACTACACGCAATCCTGATCCTGAAGGATCCCGCAAAGGGTACAGTCCCATCCAACTATCGGCCAATAACCTGTCTCTCCACAACATGGAAGCTCATGTCAGGCATCATCGCGGCTAAGATAAGTGGGCACATGAATCAATACATGAGCAGAAGGGCATTGGCAGAGGAACCAGAGGAGTCAAACACCAACTCCTGGTTGACAGAACAGTCACCCAAGACTACAGAGCCTGACACACCAACCTGTGCACCTGGAAGAAAGCATATGACTCAATGCCGCACACATGGATCACAGAATGCTTAGAGATGTACAACATCAACAGGACTCTAAGAGACTTCATTGCAAACTCGATGAGGCTGTCAATGGCAAGCCACTTGCACAAGTATCCATCAAATGTGGCATGTCCCCACTGCTGTTCTGCATAGGTCTGAACCCCCTCAGCCAAATAATCAACAAGACTGGCTATGGATACCTTCTCAGGAATGGGGCCACCATCAGCCACCTCCTCTACCTGGATGACATCAAGCTATACGCTAAGAGCGAGCGGGACATCGACTCACTGGTCCACACCACCAGGATCTACAGCTCTGACATTGGGATGTCATTCGGGCTTGAGAAGTGCAGTCGAATGGTGACAAAGAGAGGGAAGGTAGTCCACACAGAAGGGGTCTCACTCCCAGAAGGAACAATAGCAGACATTGAGGATGGGTACAAGTACCTTGGAATACCACAGGCAAATGGCAACCTCGAAGAGGCAACAAAGAAGACGGCAACGGCCAAATACCTTCAACGAGTAAGGCAAGTCCTAAGAAGTCAGCTCAATGGCAAGAACAAGGCCCAGGCAATAAACAGCTACACGCTGCCAGTGATCAGATACCCTGCGGGAATAATAAGGTGGCCAAAGGAAGAGATACAGACCACAGACGCGAAAACTCCTCACCATGCATGGAGGGTTCCATCCCACATCCAGCACCCTGAGACTGTACGCTAGCCGTAAGGAAGGCGGCCGTGGACTAGTGAGTGTGAGAGCCACTATCCAGGATGAAACATCCAAGATCCACAAGTACATCCAAGATAAGGCCCCAACAGATGACGTGCTCAGTGAATGTCTCAGGCAATGGGGAACAGAGGAAGACATGCTGGAGGAAGGACCATCATGGGAGGACAAACCCCTACACGGGATGTACCACCGGAACATAACTGAAGTGGCTGATATCAAGAAGTCCTATCAATGGCTAGAGCGGGCTGGACTGAAGGACAGCACAGAGGCACTCATCATGGCTGCACAGGAGCAGGCCCTGAGCACCAGAGCAATAGAGGCCCAGATCTACCACACCAGACAAGACCCAAGGTGTAGGCTGTGCAAAGAGGCCCCTGAGACAATCCAGCACATAACGGCAGGGTGTAAGATGCTGGCAGGAAAAGCATACATGGAGCGCCATAACCAAGTAGCTGGCATAGTGTACAGGAACATCTGCACGGAGTATGGACTGGAAACCCCGAGGTCAAAGTGGGAAACACCTCCAAAGGTGGTAGAGAATGGCCGAGCCAAGATCCTGTGGGACTTCCAGGTTCAGACTGACAGAATGGTAATGGCGAACCAGCCTGACATCATGGTGGTGGACAAATACCAGAGGAAAGCCGTTGTGGTTGACGTGGCAATACCAAGCGATGGCAACATCAGGAAAAAGGAACATGAGAAACTAGAGAAGTACCAAGGGCTCAGAGAAGAGCTGGAGAAGGCTTGGAAGGTGAAGGTGACAGTGGTGCCCGTGGTCATCGGAGCACTCGGGGCAGTGACCCCCAAACTGGAGGAGTGGCTACAGCAGATCCCTGGAAGAACACCAGACATCTCGGTCCAGAAGAGTGCAGTACTAGGAACAGCGAAGATACTGCGCAGAACCCTCAAGCTCCCAGGCCTCTGGTAGAGGACCCGAGCTCGAAGGATGAGACCACCCGCGGAGGGTGAAGGGCAAAGTTTTTTTATATATATATAGTCAATGATCTACACACAGGAGAGACAGCAACAGGTAAGGACAGGAAGTCGAGCTGCCACAGGAGCCAGAATGTAGCCTACATCAGGGAGCAAGTGGAGTTTATGTATTTCTTTAATTTTTGCCTTGTAGATACAAGCACAAGTGAAATAGTTCTGTATGAGCAGATGTGCACAGGTAGTGCAACAATCAGTAGCAGAAATACTTTGAAAAGCACAAGATGAATCTTAGCCCAGATCTTCTCATATGTTTTTGAAGTTTTACAGAATGGTTAAGATTTGATAAGGCTTATGACAAGTATGTTTTGTCACATGATGAACGTCCTTCTTGGTGCGTCTCCAAGCAGCTGCCATCTTTTATTTGAAGTTAAGGATGACTGAAAGAATAGACTGGATATAAAACAATACCCCCTTGTCTAATTATCAATCACTCCACGCTATGTCTGGTTTTCTCTTTAATATTTGTTCTTAGCTGTAAAAGCCTAATAAAATCTCTTAATTATATGACTTATGTATGATTTTAGGGCTTTACCAAATATAGTTGTTTTTCAAACAGGTTTTCAAATGAAGCTTTAAATCATTAGTCATATTTTATGATGTCATCACCCTAAAGAAAACCTTTTTTTTTTTAAATCCTTGAACAAAATCCTCTATTTATATAATATGATTTATTGGATTAAATGAGTTAGTCTTTAAAGGAAGAAGGAGTAGGATTTGTCTGTTGCTCTTTGTAAACACTATTCAAAGTTGGCCCCTTCTCCCTGGCTCAACAAGCAAGAGAGAGAGAGAGCAAGAGGAGCAGTGGTCGAGCAAGGTAGAGTGAATGAAGAGAGGGAGCGACGTTACCAAGAACAAAGCAGTGAATCATGGTAAATGGTAAATGGACTGTACTTGTATAGCGCCTTTCTAGTCTTCTGACCACTCAAAGCGCTTCACACATTACATTTCACATTCACCCACATTTTGCACAAGCCTGTGGGAAGGAGCCACATTGCGGGATTTTGTGTGAATGCAGCCGAAGCCGCTCTTCATCCTGTCTGCCTCTGCTCTCCGTGTGTGACAGAGAGCAGAGGAGAGAGACAGACACAGCGATGTAACCTGGTCGCTACTGTTTTATAGAGTACCGACCTGCGCAGCATTCAAATGTTTGAATTTGAATGTCAGTGTTATAAATGAAGCTTCAAACTATTCGGTACAGCCCTACAGGATTTCTAAATAAAGTTTCACTTTCACTTCTCTCTGCACCTTCTCTCTGGCTCAGCCACAAGGACATATTTTACGATTCTCTCCCTCTGTCTCTATCTCCCTCCCCTCCTGAAGCTCTCATGTTCTATCTATTCACTATGCCAAAGCAGACCAGCTCACTTTTGAACTTGAATGAATAAACTTGTTTTTAATTTATTTTTGTACTGAAACTTTTTGATTGACTGTATTTGTTCAACCCTATGACAATGTGATTTAGCATTTTCGAAGTAATACGTTCTCTCTGTATTCTGCTCATTGGCCTGAAATCATTTAAGTTGTCTCAATTCAGAATAAAGGCTGTTTCTGATATTATGGGTTTACCTAGTATAAGTAAACTTTTCATCATTTAAAAAAAATTAAATAAACTAATCAACTACTGTTGTCCTGGACTATGTTAATACTACATATGCTTCTTTTGGGTGCCACTGGCATTTTGCTAGCAGTATTAATGGACGTTGTGTCTTGTTTGACATGGTGTGTTCTGGTCCTGGGTCTGATATGAAAATGTTCTGGTATCTCATTTTCTGCTGATGAATCTGTACTTATAGTCTGGTATTATACTGACACTTGCTGCTAAGAGATTTTAGCATGACACCGCTAACAGTCTGTGTGTGTCTATTTCTCAGCCTGTGGAAGCCCCCTCCCTGAGCAATGGCCTCACCAGTCTCAGTCTACAACTCCAACACCTTGGACACACACATCTCCAGTGTAAGTGAATTTATTTGTGTCTGTTTTTCTGTTTGTATTCTATATCAGGTGTGTCTGCAATAGGACTGTGTTCCTGTGCCAGATGGTTAGTGTTGAAATATTTAAATCTTACATGAGTGAATCTGATGCAGGTTACACTGGCAATTTTTACATGGTGAGAAGCCAGTGAGAGATCAAATCCTGGTGTCTGCACTAGCAACACCTAATGGAGCTTAAAAAAAGAGTGATTGGCAATTGATCTTCATCTACTGCAAACATTTCCTGTAGGTTTATCTCCTATTCTTTTCACTTTGGGCATATTTAATCCACAATGTTTCAAACCATATGTATGTGACACAGTCTAACATTATGAAAGAAAATGATTGTGATGGATAAGCCACATTTGACAGTATAACTGCCAAGCACACATGACGTGCTGGATTGAATGAATGAGTTGATCTATGTTCAAGAATATAGTCAGTAATTATAAATTCTGATTTATTGAGCAAGCGCAGAAAGTTGCCTAGTCTGAACCATGGTTTTTGTTATTGTGTTTTTGTGTCTTGGTGTGTTGTGTGTGTGTGTTTGTAGGCCTCCAGAGAGTCTCTGAAAATGGAGTTGTTAGCTGAAGTGTCTCTGCTGCCAGGGGAGGACAGAATTACAGGTGAGTACATGTACAGTAGCTTAATCAGTCACATTTTAAATAATTTGTTCTTTCTGTTTTTGAGATTTGTTTTGTTACCCCTTTGGTAGTACTGCTACTACTACTACTACCAATGTATATGGGAACTGACTGAAAGGTAACGTATTATTGGGTGCACCTAAATTATGTGCTGGTTAGTGCCACCAATGTAAAAAGTTAGTCTGAAGACCTGGATAGTGTAATTATTTCTTGACAAACAAGATTTATTTCATCCGCCCTGCACTTCTGGACATTGTCTCTGCAGTCTATGCTCCCAGCAGTTGTCTGTCAGGAAATAATTCCAGCACATAACTCCCTGTAAAACCACAAATTGTCATTTTTACATGTACAGATTAAACAAACTGTATACAGCATGAGTTAGACTAGCTGTTTCCTCCTGCTTCCAGTCTTTATGCTAAGCTAGGCTATCCACATCCTGTCTTCAGCTCCATACTTAAAGGTCCAGTATGTTACATTTAGGAGGAGCTATTGGCAGAAATTGATATAATATTCATAAGTATGCTTTCATTAGTGTATAATCGTCTGAAAATAAGAATTGTTGTCTTTTCATTAACTTAGAATAAGCCCATAACGGCCAAACCAAACATTGTCTCTAGATAGGGCCTTTCACGAGTTTTGCAGCCATTATAGTTTCTCCTACACGCATGGAACGGGAGGATGATCCGAGCGGTATTCAAATGGTTGCAAACTGCAATTTTAACGCTAGATACCACTGAATCCTACATACTGGACCTTTAATACATAGATATGAGATTAAATATTTCATCTATCTGCAAGAAAGAAAGTAACGTAATTGGACTTTGTTGTAGCGATTATCACCATGTTCCTCGGTCTGACTAATTACTTAAGTGAGTACAATGTTCTTTTGGTACCATCCACAACTTTTCACAATGGAAACACGAAAATAATGTGTAATGAACTGAACTAAACTGGACCGCTTGGTGGAAACGAGGCTTAAAATGATGTCTAAACCAGAGTACTAATGTGAAAAAAGCTTATTCTGAGTCAATAAGGCCTGTGTAAGATCAGACATGAGAGAAGATGGGTAAAAAATCAAATCAATAAATAATGTTTGTATTCGTCTGTTTTCAGATAAAGACATCATCTACATTTGTCCGTTCAGTGGAGCTGTGAAAGGCAAAGTGTTGATCACCAACTACAGACTCTACTTCAAGAGCTCAGATATTGTAAGTCCCATTAAACTCATGTGGGGCCAGTCAGTGGCTCAAGACTCTGTGTTTAGGGTTGGGGGTTTGCTGTGGGGGTGTGGGGGTGACAGACGGAAGCCATCAACTACTCTACCAGCAGTGAAGTTAAATAACATATCTAACAACATACTTGTGATGCATCTCTCTATGAGCAGTTTGTGGTGGTTTTAATATGGTGCACTACTGCGTTGATCTTCTATTACAAATTTAACCCCATTCGGACGGGATTAAGATTACGGGGGGAGGTGAGGAATGAAATATTCACTCTGCTCCTTGGAAATTTAACTCGTTGTTCCAGGCGGCATTTTAACCATTGGGGAATTACATGATGTGGTCTGTAATAGACATGGACATTCAGCAGGAGACAGCCACGGGAGAATTGAAGGGGGGGGCACAGAGGGGGAGTCATGAGGCAAAGACACTGTGTGAGGTGGATATGAGTCAAAAATTGAGCTCTTCTATAACTGAGTCATAACTCAGTCAAATCTAAACACATACATCATTCAGTGTGACTTTCAGAGGATATCATTATCTCCAATGTCCATAGAAAAAAGACTCTTCAGCAGAACTTGCCAGGGAGTCAGGGTTTTGTTCAGTATCCAAATAATCCGGTGATAGTTGTCTGTACATCCATTGGTACATTGCCAACAGGAACTGCTAATAACTAATTTGGCATACTTTTAATGGTGGCAAATTTAAAGGAATTCCCTGTAAGAATATCAGTACCTTTCATTTTTTCTGTCGTCATATTGTTTCTCAAATAGGCCTACATGTTGGTGCCTACCTGTTTCCATCTATCAGATTGGCAAACCCATTTTTGGCTCCCTCCATGTGCACACAAAAGTCAAATTTAACACTTGGTTGATTAAAAAAATATATAATTTGGGACAAGCAGCACTTCCCGCGGAAAAAACTCACGGACGGAAATACAAGGACGGTGCTGCGGACAGGATTTAAATCACAGCAGGACCAGCGAGTTCACAAAAAAACGGCAGGTAGATGCATCTGTATTACTGGGATGGGGGTGAAAAATTACACACATACGCACTCTGGACGAGATTAAAATCACTGATCAGCGCAGGTAATGTTAACATCACCCCACCTTCCCTAGAGAAATTAATGTAATCCGAATGGGATTTATGTCCTATTTTTATGCAGAACAGTGATATTATTTTCTGCAGATTGTCCACATTTCCCCTGCACCAGCTCTGTGTATGCTTTTGAATTATTTGATCTAGTGGGTCTTTAATGGGTTAGCCTTCAACACAGCATTGTGTTCACCATACTTGGTTTACTTAAACCTGCAATAACTGAATTTTTTCACAACTCGGGGACAGCAGAAACAAGCTGTAAATACAAGACGTACATATGTCCATCCCATTCTCATGAACGCAATATCTCAGGAACTCCTTGAGGGAATTTCTTCAAATTTGGCACAAATGTCCACTTGGACTCAAGGATGGACTGATTAGAATTTGGTGGTCAAAGGTTAAGGTCCATAACCATATTTCACAGTTGTTCAGACAATGACTTGGTGACACTTTTGACTCAAAGGTAAAGGTCACTGTGACCTCAAAATGACCTTGATAAAACGTTTTTGGCCATAACTCAAGAATTGATATGGTAATTATGACAACATTTCACACAGATGTTTACAACGATGAAGTGAAGACATTTCTTTACCCAAAAGGTCACTGTGACATCATAACTTCCTGGAAAAACACTTTTTTGGCCATTATTCAACACCATAACTCAGGAACAGAAGGGGAGATTGTGACCATATTTCACAGTTGGTCGGGCACTGAATAGGTGACACTTTTGACTCAAAGGTCATTGTGACCTCAAAATAGGTTTTTAGCCATAATTTAAGAATGAATTGGGCGATTCCAAATTTCAAACACATGTTAACTGGGACAACACAATGAGTAAACAATAACTAGTACAGTATGGGCTGTCTTTCACTTCCTGCCTCATTCTGAATTTCGAGCATCATGTGAATGCAAGCAACGTATTGGAGCGCGCCTAGCTAATCGTGATCATGTGAGTTTCACCTACAGCACATAGAGGCTTTGCATCTAAAAATGCCAGGAGAAAACAAAAGCACCACATTTTGTGTAGCTATACTTTATATAAGAATCCATCTTTACATAGTAATCAAGTAAATGTGTACCTGTTTAGCCAATACCGCTATGATAATCCTTCATTAATAAGTTCAACAATGTATATTCACTGGAATCATTTATCATCAATATAATGATAACTTCCATTTAGCCAAAAAAAAGACACTTTATACCTTTTTATTCAATTCTTTCCAAGTAGGGATGTCAATGATTAATCATTAATAGATTAATCGCTGTTAAGAATTTAACCAATTTTTTAAAAATTGATTGTGTTTTGTGTACCATTTCTCCGGAGCCCACATATATATTAACTTTTATACCACAAGAGAGTGTACTTCACCTTTGCATTTCAGAAAAACTGCTACCGCAAAAATGGAAGAAGCGGTCAGTGGGTAATGCGTGGGAGCATTATGCTGTAAAAGAGGACAATGTTCAATGTAAATATTGCAACACCGTCTTAAAATACAACTCCAGTACAACGTCAATGTTGTACCACCTGAAAAGTCAGCACCCGACAGTTGCAGTTCAAGTCGAAAGTGGAACGTGTTGGGATTCACGTAGGGCAGGTTTGGTTATTAGCAGAAATATCAAATATATTTATAAAAAATATTAATATAGATTAATAATTACTGGGCACCACCCTGGGATCAGGGACCAATCACCAAACATGAAGGACAGTCTCAAAGGTGGCTGTCCACCTAAAAATATTGATAATTAAAGTATTATCTTACATTAATAATGGACAATGAAGGTTGAGGTCCAAGCACTGACCGTCGCAACCAGCTATTATCACACAATAATCACAGGTAGCAGCTCTTTTAATGAATAGCATTTATTTAACCTTAACACAGAATCTCAAACCAAGGGACGGAGCCAAAAAGGGAGGACAGCCTCTATTTGTCCTCCAAGATAACGTGGCGCTTAGCTGGCTAAGCTACCCTTTTAACTGGGCCATTTGAGATGTGTGTAAGCGTGTAAATGTACGTGCAAAGGTATGTGGGTTAGTGGAGAGGAAGGAGAGAGGAAAGCACATAAAGTAAGGCAAGAAGTGTCTCAAATGCCGATATTCAATTAAATTTTATTTATATAGCGCCAATTCATATCAGAAGTTATCTCTTACTCGCACTTTTCCTATAGAGCAGGTCTAGACCATACTCTTTATAATATTATTTTCGAAGACCCAACAAATCCCACCATGAGCAAGCATTTGGCGACAGTGGCAAGAAAAAAACTTCCTTAAAGAGGCTGAAACCTTGGACAGAACCAGACTCAATGGTGGGTGACCATCCGCCGCTGCCGTGTTAGGTCTTGAGAGGTTTTATCACACAGTAATCCGGCCACAGACTTTCGTCCAATTGCCATGTTACTGGACCTTAGTCTGATAAAGTTATTAGCTCCCACAGTGGCTAACGCTAACACAGTTAAACGGCCCAACGGCATGGCACCGATACAAAATGGAACATGCTAAACACAAAGAAAAACTTTTTTTCACAATTTGGACGCAGCAGTCCGTCACTTTCCAAAATAAGCAAACACAATTCACAACAATGGAACTTGAATGAAATAACACAGTTATAAAATCTATCTGCCCAGACACAAGCCTCTTACTTAAAATCGCTCTTGGCTAGCGATTGATGCATCAATTCATTCTTGGATTTGCCCGGCAGAGTTCCTCTCAGGCTCGAACACTGACAAATCCGGGTCTAATGGCAAAATAGTTCCTTTCGGGGCAGCAAAGGGAAACAGCGGCCGACGTCAGTGGCGAGAGGGGCTCAGCGGCAATCTTGCTCTCCGTGAAGGGAACAGCCAGTCTGTGTCTCTTCCTTTTGCAGGTACGGGATTGTTATGGGGAGTAAACAATCAGGATCCAAAAGTGTTCAGCAAACACAAAACAGTTTGTTTCTCGTCCAGTGAGTTAAGACTCTTCTTAGGGAAATCAAAGTTCACATGTGCTAACGGGAGTTACCGTGGAGAAAGATGCGCTGCGCCTCCTGTCGTAAACAGAGTGTACTCTGGAAAGACAATGGGCAGTGTGGGGTGCCACGCTTTATAGAGCTGGCGTCGTCATAGCTGTGTGCCGGGATTTCATGCGCCGTGTTGTGTTTGGATTCAACTGAAATCTCATGTTGACTCCAAGCAAGATTTCATCTCATTATTACATCTAGGTGTGAATTAACGAATGTGTTGGCTTGGTGCCTTTCTACTGTCTGTTCTTTGTTTCTCAGTCAAGTCTCTTAGTGAAGGCTTTGGCCTTTCCAGGTAGGCCTGTCCTTTGTTCCTCACACGTGGTGAGGCTAGGCGAGGCCCAACAACAGCGTCCACCAGACAAACTATCGGGTTGGTGTTAGCTAGACGAGGTTTTAGTGATGTGCATACAGAGGCAAAAAATCGGAGGCTTTGCTTTATGGTGGAAAAGAACATTATGCCTATAAACGTGGTGGACAGGGAGGGATTTCTTATTAACTAATTAACTTATTGTTTTATTATTCTGTTCATTTAAATTGTTTGTGCTTCATGAATTGTTTTACATAATGTGCCGCTAGAATTGTTTTATATAAAACTTAAACTGAGGAAAAGACGTGTTTTGTATCTTATTAATTATTGATGATTGATTATTGATAACGTTTTCAACTATCGGTTAAGGAAAAGGCACAAAATATGCAACCCTACTTCCAAGTAGTCACTACATATATTATGTGTCTGGACAGACGTGACTGATTGGCAGAAGCATACAACCGCAGGGCAGCAATTCTAGTTTCCTTATGAAGTTATGTTATGTAACAAAAAAGTTTCCCCTCAAGGATCAATCAAGGTATTTCTGATTCTGATGATGAACTAGTTAGCAAACAGCTGCCAATTTACACATCCAGCAAACACAGAGCAAAGCACGGAGCAACACATTCATAGTTTACACACCCAAAACTCCTTAGTGACGGTGGCTGCCCCCTGACCACAAATTAATAAAACCAAAAGTTAACAGAAGGGGAGTTATACAAAAAACCTAAACAAAAATGTTGAAATAGCACAACAAAATAGCAGAATTAAATGTGGACTCTTAAACATCAGATCTGTCATCTAAAGCTGTACTATTGAACGATTTAATATCAGATTATCATATTGACTTAATTTGTCTTACTGAAACCTGGCTGGGTCATGAAGAATGATAGCCTAAATGAATCCACTCCGCCCAGTCATATTAATACTCACATTCCTCGAGGCACCGGCTGAGGAGGTGGAGTTGCAGCCATCTTCAACTCAAGCCTATTACTCAACCCTAAACCTAAACTAAATTATAACTGATTTGAAAGCCTTGTTCTTAGTCTTTCACACCCGACCTGGAAAACACGACAGCCAGTTCTATTTGTTATAGTGTACCGCACTCCTGGTCCTTATTCTGAATTTTTATCTGAATTCTCAGAGCTTTTATCAAGTTTAGTCCTTAAAACAGATAAAGTAATTATTGTAGGTGATTTCAATATTCATGTGGACGTTGATAATGATAGCCTTAGTACTGCATTTATCTCATTATTAGATTCAATTGGCTTTTGTCAGAGTGTATATTATGTATTAGAGTGTATTATATTTTGATTTGCTTAGTACTTCTATTCCTTCTATTCTCAAGTGTGCATTGATGTGATAGTGAGCAGCTGTAACGAAAGAGTTTCCCCTCGGGGATCAATAAAGTATTTCTGATTCTGATTCTGACATGAAGCCACTCACTGTTTTAACCACACCCTCGACCTTGTTCTGGTAAATGGCATTGAAATTGAAGATTTAATAGTCTGTCCACAGAATCCTTCATTATCGGACCATTATTTAATAACTTTTGAACTGCAATTACTGGACTACACGCCATTAGGCAAAAACTCCTATTCTAGATGTCTATCTGGTAGTGCTGTGGCTAAATTCAGGAAGCGATCCCATCTGCAGTTAATTTAGTGCTATATCTCAATATAACAGAGGACTCCTATGCAAATCGCAGCCCCTCCCAAATTGACCATCTTGTTGATAGTGCTGCAGGCTCACTGCGAATGACACTCGATTCTATCGCCCCTCTAAAAAAGAAGATAATAAAACAAAGAAGGTTAGCTCCATGGTATAACCCCCAAACCTGCTAATTAAAGCAAACATCACGAAAACTTGAAAGGAAATGGCGTTCCAACAACCTGGAAGAATCTCGTTTAGTTGGGCAAGATAGTATTAAAACATATAGGAAGGCCCTCTGTTATGGCAGAGCAGCTTACTACTCATCATTAATAGAGGAAAATAAAAAGACCCCCAGGTTTCTTTTCAGCACTGTAGCCAGGCTGACAGTCAAAAGTAGAATAGGAGCTGCCTCCGGAGCTGCAGAGACTGGATCTGTGGTTGTGGGCCTCTTGCTCCCCCTGTGTTCCTGCTCGACAACTGCTAGTACAGTTGTTGTTATTGGTCATTATTATTACTATAGCTGTCATTCCTATTACTATTAATTTATTAATACTACAATTCCAATTCTACTATTTAAAAAAAATAAAATAAATTCTACGTGGTATTTGCATTGTGTCTCTCTCTCTCTCTCTCACTCTCTCTCACTCACTCACTCACTCACACACACACACACACACACACACACACACACACACACACTCACACTCACACTCACACTCACACACACACACACACACACACGGCAGCAGCGGATGGCTGCCCATTATTGAGTCTGGTTTTGTCCAAGGTTTCTGCCTCTTAAAGGAAGTTTTTTCTTGCTACTGTCACCAAATGCATGCTCATGGTGGGATTTGTTGGGACTCTGTAGATATTATAAAGAGTATGGTCTAAACCTGCTCTACAGGAAAAATGCAATGAGATAACTTCTGTTATGAATTGGTGCTATATAAATTGAACTGAAATTGAATTGAATTGGTCCCTGCATTGGAAACGCAATGACTTTCTCCAAAGTTTCCTAGTCCCTGGGGAAAATTCCTGCGGTGGAAATGCAGCTTTATTGGTTGATGTAGTTGCTGGCAAGTGTGCTTGTTTCTGTGTGTTATATTCTGTGTGTTTGTGATTGTAACGACATACTGACTGTTTGCTTTAGGATGCAGCGGTGATGCTGGACATTCCTCTGGGTGCTATCAGTCGGGTGGAGAAGATGGGTGGGGCATCAAGCAGAGGAGAGAACTCCTATGGCCTGGATATCACCTGCAAGGTGTGTGTGCGTGTGTTTGAGTGAGTAAGTGGTACAGCATCAGGAATGTCATTGTCTTCCAACTGATTATTTGTGTTTTTACCACCTCACAGATTAAAGGTGACTGAGTTTTCTTGTAAACAAACAAAAGTTCTGTTTTCCCACCAAAACTCATTGTGGTGTATGCTTGAGCCCTAACACAGGATGTCTGCGGGGTCTTAAACAGTATTAAAAGTTGATAAATCTATTTAGCTCCAATTAAATAATACAGTCTTAAACACTATTTTCAGAGGTATTAAATTTTGTAGCTTGTTTTCAGTATCAGGGATGTGATCTTTCCGGATACAGAATTCCGGATTTTCCGACCTGAAAATGTGACCCATGTAAATCATGCAGATACAGATCCGTTAAAAAAAATTTATGGTCGCGCTAGCTTCTCTGTCTTCTCCTCTGCCTGTTTGATTGAGCTCGGAGGTCAGCTCCTACACACGCACTGCGGACAGCAAAGCGTAGAGGCCAGGGTGGAGACAGTGAACCAGGTGAAGGTAATGTTTTACAGGAGGTCCTCCAGTATCAGTCCTTTCTCCTCCTGACTGATATCTGAGTTCTTCATTCTTTCTAAACTTCACTCAGTATTTTGATGTCAGGAATATTGGGCTATTTATTTTTCTGACATTTTAGATTTGTTTCCAGTGAGATATTGAGTGTATGTAGTGACTTTGCTGTTGTAAACTTTACTGTTGTGGCTCTAGAAACAATATTTAGT